>NC_142515.1:35330000-35485000 GCF_057876585.1 Rhinolophus sinicus
ATGTCCTTTCTCTGATTGTTATCTGGCTTCAGCAAAGCCCTTTTTTGCTCCCAGAAGCCCCTTGCTGCTCATGCAGTCCCTTCCTTTTTCCTATGAGGACTTGTCCTCAGACAACTGCCTATGAAATTCCATCATGCTAAAGTGTGATGGCCTGGTTGTTTAAAGGCAAATACAGATTATAAATACGAGACTTAATTCTTCATATTGAAAGAAAGAGAAGATACTTCCTCCCCTCCATTTTCCTAGATCATTTACTTTAGAAACTTTATAACTGTCAGTACTTTCTCCATCTCTTGGAAATGAACATGAATTTTTTAAAAGTTAAATAAGCCTCTTGCCTGGAATGTCTCTGTGAAGGATGAGGGAACTATCTCTTTCAAATGTAATCAATTAAGGAAAGTAACACCCCTGTCTCCCAGTTTCTGTTGAAGGGTGGGAGCCTGACTCCAAGTTACAAAAACTACCTCCTTTCCTAAAGATATGAGAAGTTTATTTTTCCTTTGGACAAAACCAATTATGCAAATACAGATGGTCATGGCAACTACCAGGTGAATTTAGGAGGACCTCTGTGTGACAAATGGTGCTGCTAAGTCCTACTTGAGGATTAGTTACTGGTTATCTTGAGCACATATATGTACTGGTTTGTATTTGCCTAGCTAAACAGAAGGACAGAATGTCATTGTGTCTTTGAGACCTCTTCAAGGACTACCTGTAATGTGCATGCATTCCAGTTTAATGCTTATTCAGTCATAAAATTGTTTTCTTTCACTTTTTTTTTTTTTTTTTTTAATCTTTGTGGAGAGGTTTTCTGTGTTGGAAGGAGATTTGGTTTTAGATCTTATTTCCCCAACATAGTATACTTTCTGTTCAGAGGTATTCATATTTTAACTGGAGTTAAACATTGAAGATAAAATATGAATTACTTACTATAGAATTTTAAGCAACAGTGAATAGAGATGGGAAGTTTATTAGGGAGAGTTGGGAGATACATGACCAAAGGATGCCTGAGGTTCTACCCAATAACTAGTCTCTTGGAGGTGAGGGGTGCTTTCTTGGGAGAACAAAAACTGCCCTCCAGCATTTGACTCACATGGGGGAACCTCCACATTCTCCAAATATTAAGAGAACAACTCACCCTTGTTCGTGAAAATTTCTCTGGCCTAGAAATCCAACATTGCTACCCTTTCTAAATTTAATGTTTTCATTAAGTAATAAAAGAAACACACATTAAAGATAAGACATATTTCTTGAATAGCTTAAATCTCTTCTTTCCTGGGTCTTTTCCCACCTTCCCCAGACAATATTTCTTGAGTTTTGGTGGCACTCAAAGAGTATATTGCAGTTTTCCTCAGTACTGGTGATGTCATCCATTAGGTTTATGTGTCCTTGAGGACAGAAGCCATGTTTTATTCATCTCTGTCCCCAAAACTTCTGGACACATCAACAGGCTCATAGCAGTTGCTGATTAAATACCAGATAAACAAATAAATACATGGGGACCTCCAATGTACAAGGCATTGAAAAATACAATTAGGAACACACAAATGATAACAAAAACAATCAAACAAAGAGAAAGTTAACAATTTTTTATTCTTGAGTGTTTATATAATTAACCTTGAAAAAGCCTGACTCATGGGAAACAAGTATGAAACTTTATTATCTCCCATTCTCCTTTTAAAATCTTCCCTGTTGGGATATTTCTTCACATACCCCATGTCTTTCCTGGCTATTATTTGGTAAGACAAGAACTGAGTTATAATTAACATCTCCGTTCCCATGTTAGAGTATAAAGTTTGAACTTGTTTTCACATTAAGGCTTCTCGTTCTCCCCAGCTCAGGTCTAGAATGGTGTGTGTGTGTGGTGGGGTGTCTTTTCTCTTGTTTCCACTTTTATCTACTTGGAATTTTATTTGTATGGAGCTGTGAGATGCCTTGGGACTGGGTTTCCTCTGGTCTTGCCTAACTTAGTAAATGGCAACTTAGTTGTTTTCGTTGTGGAAGTAAAATCTTTGAAGTCTTTCTGGACACGTGTCTTTCTTCCATGCTCTATATCCATTCTTCAGCAAATCCTTCAAAATACTACCACACCCAGCCATTTCTTGCCGGCTCCACCCTAGGCCACATCACCACCATCTTCTGCTTAAATTGTTGCACTAGTTTAATACTTGTTCTCCCAGCAGCTTCCACCCTCCACCTCTGAGGTTGCTTTCCACATAATACCCAGAGGGACGCTTTTAGTATGACAAATTATATCATTTCATTCTTTTATCCGAATCCCCCAAATATTTCCCATTCTTCTTAATCATGGATGTTGAGACCAGTTGATCTCAAAAGACAGCATACAAATGTGTCCTGTGACCCTGTTTGAATTTTTAGATAACATACGACATCGGGCAATTAAATTCGCGAACTCATCCTAGAAAAACTCATCATGTTACATACCTCATTGCTGAATATCACTATGGTCCCCTTGGAAGTACTCCCCTTGGGAAACTATGCACCAATGCCGGCACCTAATCTACCCTTCAAAGCAATTTTGGAACTCTTTTTCTGAAATGGCCATCAGAGATGCCATCATATTACTCTTGATGTTCTGAATGTCATCAAAATGTCTTCCTTTCAATATTTCCTTTATCTTCAGGTAAAGAAAGAGGTCATTGGGGGCCAGAGTAGGGAGGGTGTGTGTGAGTAGAGAGGGTGTTCCAATACTGTTACTTGTTTACTGGCTAAAAACTCCCTCACAAACAGTGCTGTGTGAGCTGGTGCATTGTCGTGATGCAAGAGCCATGAATTGTTGGCGAGAAGTTCAAGTCGTCTAACTTTTTCACACAGTCTTTTCAGCACTTCCAAATAGTAAAGTTGTCTAATTGTTTGTCCAGTTGTTACAAATTCATTATGAATAATCCCTCTGATCTCAAAAAAAAAGTTGCAACATCATGTTCACTAACTTGTCAGACTTGTTAAGTCAGTAGAAAAGGGATTACAAAGCTGTCCTTTCACTGGATAGCCCCTAGATGGCACTGTGGGTCTGCGCAAACGTCAACCTGGGTAGGTTGTGATTTCCCTGTGGGCGCTGATAGTGCGGTTATTTCACGCTGGACACCTTCCTCCAGGCAGCCTGGACGGAAATGGACAGAATTCCTGATTTTTGTGGTTCTTTCCTTTTCTTTTTGCTCCATCTTTTTTAAGGGGAAAAAATTGTAGTTTAAAAGAAATAAATGAAACGTTTCTAAAGGTGCTGGATTCTAGAAGTTTGAAATGTCTGCTGTTTGGGAATGTAGAATAACCAGGATTCACGCCTAGGAGGCTGGGGGTCGGGGCTGGGTGGCGCTGGGGGACGCACTTGAGCTCCCTGGAGCCCGGACTTAAGGGTTGTGTGCACAGCCGAGGAATGTCTGACTAGATGGGTTGGCGTGTGGGGAAAAAGTCCAAAAAGTTTCATCACTTTTACTAAGTGCCTTCTTTCCTCTGAGGCCAAGCTAGCTTCTAGGAACGCAGAGCGGGGGTTGTCAGGTGATCGGAGGAGAGCAGGTGTGGGCAATTTGACCCGGGGGCTGTTGGGAAACTGAGCTTGCGCCCATTGGTGCAGGGGAGGGTACACTCCGCCTTGGGGTTGAAGAGCAGAGAGCCAAGGCCCGGGCACCTGGGCTTCTCCCGGAGAAGACGGGTGTCGGGAGCAGAATCAGAGGAGGAGCAGGCCGGCCTCGAAACCCGCGAGCAGTGAGCAGTGGGACTTGGCAAACACTTTGGCGGGTGGGTGAGGGCCCCCCCCCCCCCCCCCGCACAGAGGGTGGACCCCGTGGGTGCGGGGTGGGGGGGGGCGCTCAGAATGAGCGTCAGGCCCTGAGGGCTTCCCACCCAGCTAGGCCAGTCCCACAAGGGTTCAGAAACACAGTGTTACCCCACTATCAGCACGTGGCGCATCTGCCTGGTGGGAAGCTTTCAGGTGGGGCAGGTGGGGTCGCTGTGACTCCTGAATGTGTAGGAAGGGAGACCCCAGAGTTGTTGGTTGTGCCCTGGGAAGTCAGGATGGAAAGAGTCACCACAGCCCCTAATTGTAGTTCTTTCGCTTTCAGTCAGTGTTTCTTGTGGAGTCTAGAGAGTTCATGATTTGTGGGACCCAGGGAAAAAGGAAATTGTGAGCCCCTTGTAAAAAATGTTAAGAATTTCAAGATAGTAACAGCAGTGTGGGGACAGAGCCAGGAGTGCAGTTTCCAGGCTCTCGGCCTCAGGTGGAAAGGTGCTGGCTCAGGTAGTTAACGGCCATCAGCTGTGATTGGCTGGCCATCAGCTGTGGGTAGTTGGCCGTCAGCTGTAACCAGTGAGCCATTGACCACTAATATAACTGCCATGGCTACACTAGCAGAAAATGGGGGCTAGCAAGAAGATGGTGGCTGAGCTAGCAAGAGTGGTTTGGGCGTGACTCCCCTATCTGTGGTTCTGTGGGTGTTCCTTTTTGGCCTCACAGTTCCTGTGTTCTTATTTGGGGAGCGAGACTAGAGACTCGGCATGACCCCCCCTTCCCCCCGTGACTCATGGTGCAGCGAGCAGGGTACGGTGCTGGTCAAAGCTCACGGAAGGGCGGTGGAGCAGTTTGTGCATATGAACACTCAGTCTCAGGAAGACCAGGAAGAGCAGCTGCTGGAGAGCTGGATCCCCGTGGAGTGGTGGGAAGACGTGGACGGTTCCCCAACCAGCATAGGCCAGAGAAAGTGAAGGTCATTGCGGCCCTGTGGGCTGGGAAGTGCTTGCTGAGGCAGCCCGGATGCAGGACTTATAGTCCCAGGAGGAAACGCTTGCTGAATCCTCCGTGGGAGATGAGGGTGAGGTCAAGGTTACCCTTCACCTCAGGACAGCCCTGGCGAATGACTATGGACTATGGGGAATTGCCTTCTAGCCCTAATTTAATGGACTGCTTGACTCTTTGCTTGGGAATGTACCACCATGTAGTGGAACTAGCAGATGTTTGCTTTTGTGTCTTGACCGGCCGCCATTGAGAATATGTAAGCACCTTGACTGTGAGTCGCGGTTGTTCCAGCAGGGTACCCTGAGAGGCCCAGAGAGAGTGGCAGTGCCCTGAGAGGCCCTGGCTGTGCCTGGGGAGACTGGTGGTACCCTTAGAAGCCCAGGAACTCTGGCTGTGCCTAGAAGGACTGGTGGTGTCCTGAGAAACCCTGGTTGTGTCCAGAGAGCCTGGCTGTGTCCAGGATACTGCATGCACCTCCAGGCTCCTCACACAGGGCCCCTCGCAGAAGACGCTTGTTGCATAGATGGTGAGGCAAGACCCTGTAGGAGTGGACTGTGGGGACAGAGCCAGGAGTGCAGTTTCCAGGCTCTCGGCCTCATGTGGAAAGGTGCTGGCTCAGGTAGTAGATGGTCATCAACTGTGAATAGCTGGCCATCAGCTGTTACCGGTTAGCCATTAGCCACTGATAAAACTGCTGTGGCTAAGCTAGCAAAGTAGTGTGGTGGTGTAGTTGTGTGGTGGAGTGTGGATTATGGATTGCAGGGAGGCAGATTGCAGTTAGCACGGGGGATTGCAGTTAGCAAGTGAGGTTGGTTGACAGAGACAGCACCGCGGGTTGCGGATCCTGTGGCTCCTCCTGCCCCCTGTGTCTCCAACCCAGCTGCCAGTAAGACTATAGTGGTATGATCCCCTATCTATGGCTCCGTGGGTGTTCCTTTATGGCCTCACCATATCCTGCGTTCTTATGTGGGGAGCGAGACTAGAGACCCCACAGGCCACCGCGTGTGACAGCAGAGCATTAAACCAGCCTGGCCTTCCTAATGTAGGGCCCTTGAAGCCTGCATTCAGGTCGCACCCAAGAAGCCTATGAGGCCAGCCCTGCCTCTGAGGCATCTCCCTTTTCCCATGTTTAATCCCCACGTGCTTATAGCATGCCTTTTCCCTACCTTCTTAAGTTTTAGGGGACACTGATTGTTCTGTCTTGGGTCTAGTACATGGGAAGGACTCCCAGCAACGTGTGAAAACAGCTGCTAATTTTGTAGAAACCATGCTTCTAACCCCTTTTTATTCCTGTTAATTTATATCTTCCAAAGGAACTTCCTCAAAATCGAGTGTATCTGACGCCCAGAAACCGATGTTTTCTGTGTTCTGAAACATGTTTGTACAGAGGGGAATCCTCCATTGGAAAAAGCTCAGGAGAGACTGCAGTAGAACTCAGACATCGGGAGAGAGGCTTTTACTATACCTGAAAGGGATCCTATTTTTGACAACGATGTGCAGGTATGTGGCTCTTTTTGATATAAAGAAAAGATGTTACATTTCAAAAATGTTTTTTGTTTTGTTTTGTTTTTGTGATCTAAAGTATTCAAATCATTGTCTTTCTCCATTTGGAATGACATTCTCTCAACTTTCTGCCATAAATCAATTTGATTTACTATTCTTTGATTCCAAATGAATAAGCATAGATTTTATTGGTAAAATTAATTTTTAGTAATCACACTACCCTCACACACAAGATTTCATTTAGCCCTTAACAGTATCTCTGTAAGTAGACCTTCATATTGCCATTTTCCAAAGGAAAAGCAAAGGCTCAGAAACATAAAGTGGATGACCTAACTGTGATTGGATGGCCATCAGCTGTGGCTAATTGGCCGTCAGGTGTAACCAGTGAGCCATTGGCCACTAATATAACTGCCATGGCTACAGCTAGCAGGAAATGGGGGCTAGCAAGAAGATGGTGGCTGAGCTAGCAAGAGTGGATTGCAGTTAGCACGGCGGATTGCAGCTAGCTTGTGAGGTAAGTTGGTAGAGAAAAGAGGATAGCAGCTTGCGGTTAGTGTGGCCCCTGTTTCCTGTGTCTCCAACCCAGCCGCCAGCGAGAATATAGTGGTGTGACTCCCCTATCTATGGCTCCGTGGGTATTCCTTTTTGGCCTCACCATGTCCTGCATTCTTATGTGGGGAGCGGGAGCTGAGACCCTGCATGACAATGACACCCTACGTGACACCCAAGGTCACACAGCCAGGAATAAGTGGAGACATGCGGTTGGCTTCTCAGGTCCATGCAGACCCTTTGTTTCCACATGTGTGCCTTCTCCATTATACCATGGTGACTTTTCAACAGATAGTCTCTTGGCATAGGGATATAAAAGTTCAGTGATTAACCCCCAGTTAGAATCTCTACTTTCTGTAGCCAGAGATAGTTTCATGATAGATTAAAATAAAATTCAGCCTGCATTACCTTCCTCTGGAGAACATTCAATTAGTGGTCAAAGAGGAGGCTCGTTTTGGCCTCATTTTCAGAAGTTTCCCATGAAAGAACCCACCTTGAACAGTCCCCCAAATATGCTTAACTGAACCTCCCCCCATCAGCCAACATCCATTGAATATAGCATACTAATCCTTTCTGTGTAAATATAAACAGAATTGTCTCAGCAGTTCATCACTGACCTCTTAAGTCTGGCATCGTATCTTGGTATTTCAAATATCTAGTTCCAATAAGTAAAATCTGTAAAATATTTAACACATAAGAGACCTTCCATTCATTCATTTATCGTTATTTCCTACGTTCATAAATATTTATTAACTCTGTATTATGTCCCCTAAGTATTGGGGATACAACAGTAAATAAGACATTGCTGCTACCATGCAGTTTATTTACTTTCTAGTGAGGAATACAGAAGATAATACTGCGGTTCCCCGAAAATAAGACCTAGCCCGACCATCAGCTCTAATGAGTCTTTTGGAGCAAATATTAATATAAGACCTGGTAGTATATTATATATATTATACTATACTAATATTATATTGTATTATGTTATATTATACTATATTATATTGTATTATGTTAGGCCCAGTCTTATAGTAAAATAAGACTGGGTCTTACATTAAGTTTTGCTCCAAAAGATGCATTAGAGTTGATTGTCCGGCTAGGTCTTATTTTCGGGGAAACACGGTAAGTGAATACATTAGTAAGTAAAAATAAGGGAATGAAGAAAAAGAACAGAGAATAAGGGTATAGAGGGACATGGAGTTCGGTGCCATTTCGATTTCTCCTGAGGAAGGATTTAGATAGAGGCTCAGATGAATTGGGAGAATAATAAGTAACTATTAGTTACAATCTCTTTCTTTCTGCTGGTCAGGAGTAGCTCACATAAAACCTTTCACTCTTGACAGTGACCTTTTTTTCAGCCATTTATTAGGTGCAATACAATAATTTCTCTGTCGTTGAGTATCTCTAATTTTTGTTTTATACTTTAGTAAATGACATGATAGTACCTTCTGAGTCTCAGAGTGGTTGAGAGAATCAAATGAGAAACTGTATGGGAGGTGGTTTTGAAACCCATCTGGGGCTGAGTATTCTTGCTATATTTCTACTTTGTCACTTTAGAGTCTCAATTCTAATTAATAAGTTTCATCTCATATACTTACCTTGATTGACAATGACTTCCTAGAGCACTGTTGTGAACTAATGTTCTCCCGCTGTGTAGCCCATTGTAAACAGCACTGAAGTACACATACGAGTAAACTTGTCCACCACTCCTCATCCTCCGTACATAATTTTTACTGGGACTGAGGGAATAGTGTTTTGATGTGTTTATTATGTCTGTTGTTGCCAAGAAAGGAAAATCTGCTGTAGTAGTGTGCCAGATATTTGCTGAATCTTGTTTAGATCATAGTAACCTGTCTGGAGGTAATGGAAATTGTTGTCTCTGTTTTCTTGTTACTAGTCTAGCTGTTGCAATGCATTCAAAATCAGTCTTCTGTTCTAATGCAGGTTTTCTGGCATCTCAGCAACTCCATGGTAGACCTTTTGTTTCCCCCTGGCAAGCTGACTGACAAATGCCAGATGCTGCCTCTTAGCTTCCTTCAATCTGTCCTTCAAAATGTGGCCCGGTTCCTTCCTTATGTGCCCATCTGATTCCATGCTTTGTGTGCTCTTCAAAGACCTGGGTCTCAGACACATACATTTTTCAGAGAGAAATACGTCTGTGTAGAAATGTTGTGTCTCACTGATTAGGGTAAATATATATGCATTGTGTAGAGATTTGGGAGTTGATTTGGATTACAACTAAAACATTGAATTTCTCTTTATGCCAGATAAATATTTGCCAACTTTCAATCAGAGGATAATAGGATTATGAGAATTTTAACAAGGCAAGTAATAGTCTCTTTAATTCGACCCTGAAGTTCAATTTTCCAGAACATGTTTAAGATAATCAGAGGAAATCTGTGCCTCTAAGAAAATTTAAGGGAAAGCTATTTTGTGTCTGTGTGCACTTTACCCAAACTTACGGATTTGTAATTTAGAATATTAAACATAGCAAGGTTGGAGCTAACAGCATGGACAAGAGGAGACGGGTGACTATGTGGGGTCAGCCTCCTGGAGTCCAAATAATGCAGCTAGTTTTGGAGACCATCAAGTTCAATTGGAAATGGAACCCCCAGGGACCACCAGCCTGTACAGGGAAGAAGTTAAACCTCAGATTGTGTATAGTAACAGATTAACTTTATTGTCATTTGACATCACAATATCCTTTCCCAAGATATTGATCTTTATGTAGTTGTTTTTATACTATATTTGATATTTAAAGCTCCCCAACATCTGTCACTGTAATGCTGCTTCATTTCTCTGTGCTGCACGCAGGATAATTTCTTCAGCTCTGTCTTTCAAATCACAAATTTTATCCTTTGAGTTGTGTAGCTTACCATCTGACCATTTTATTACTTTCTTAATTTGATAACAGTTTTCCATTTCTAGATGTTCTTTTTTTTTCTTAAGTTTGCTTGTTCTTTTTTTATGACAGCCTATCTTTTGGACTGGTCCCTTCTTTTCTCTTTGGACATGTTCAGCATATTAAGTATTGTTGCTATTCCTTTGTGTGGGAAATCCCCCTTAGGTTGCATTGGCTGATCAACTGTTATTGGTCAATTTCCTCTAGTGTTCTGTGTTTTCAAGTGTGAGCTCATTATCTGTGAGAGTTGTCTTCTTTCACAGTCCTTTTGGACAGGGATTTCAATTCTGACTGTAAAAAGCTAGTTTTTACACTAGCTTTTCATGCCAAGTGAATACTAAGAATGAGGGGCTTCACACTTACAAACAGGTTGGTGATGGGGTCCCCTGTACTTAATAATTATTCTCTTCCCCCACAGCTCAGGAGAGTCTGCTTCCAAGTTAAGCCTTAGAGAAAGTGGGCAGAAGTGTTTTGTTTGTTTATGTTTCTGTTCTAAATGGGACAGTGTTCTAACTTTGCCTTCTATGTTTTTGCCAGAGGTACTGTTTTAGCATTCCACCAAATATGGCCTCAGTGTTACTAGAGTGCTGAAACCCTAGTCCCTGATGTAATAATTAGATTCAGGTACCGCTAAAGACTTCTGCAACTTCACTCATACTGACTTCTGTGGTCTTCAGTTCCCATTTTTTGCCAAAGAGTTCCCTTTCTTGCTTTTGAGTTTCACATGGGTTTTGAAGGTTTGTTTTTTAAATTGTAAATTATATCTCCTAATGTTTGGAACTGGGAAGTGGAGTTCTACGCAACTTGCCTTCTTCACTGGAAGCTTCTGAATTAATTCTTAATGTGATTGTAATGAAAAACTTGGTACCAGGTGATTTGCCTGAACCAAAAAACCTGAACCCCAAAAAAGGAATGGGGACTCACTGATAATAAATCAGGTTGACTATTGATGTCCTCTAGATAAAGATTAATTGTTTGGAAGAAGTAGTAATATCATTTCAAAATGAAAGCAAAGTACTTAATTGAATGGAATAAAATTTTGTAATTTCAGTTCTTTCAGCCAAATATCCATGGTTGCATGTACCTGCTCTAACACATTGTTTTGTGCCTCTTTACAAAATGGGATTGAAGACCTCAGTATTTATGAGTAGTTCAGTAGATTTAGTTATGGTTCTCCATCAAAATGTTCTGGATGCCAACTCTTTCTATCTTGGCCAAGTCTGAATTTTAAAGATTTCAAGTTGAAGAGGGACACTATTTTTACATGGCTTTAAAAATGAGATTTGAATTGGTTGCTTATGACCTCTGGGGAATATGAAAATTTGAAAAAGAAGTCACTGAAACAAAAGTAGTGAACAAATGTTAGCAGTTTAACAGAGTAATATGGGATGGCATTTTAGTAAAACAAAATTTAAGACCCCAAATCAAGAGTCACAAAGGCAGATATGAATAATGAAGGTATGATTTGCAATTGAGATGCTTCTCATATGGGTAACCTTATGTGTAACCTTGTCCTTCAGGATAAGACAGGAAGGGACTCTTTATTTACTTAATGATAGGTAATAGGTAATAGTTCTTTGAATATAGTTGGATAGGTTGGCTAGTTGAGAAAAAGGTTATTTTTTTCTATGAATATTCAAGAAGAAAATGCCACTGAAGAACATGTATTGAAATCAATTTAAGTGTTTTATTTTTTAAAAGAAGGCCAAAGCTATATTTAAATAATAGTTGGTTAGTCTCTTCAAGTCAGTTTTTAGGCTGTCTATAGTCATTGTCAATTTCAAAGCTCAGTGTGACAGTAGAAATAGAAGTAGCTGTGAAAGCAGTGATGCATGACTGGTTCCTGACTTCCACTGTTCAAAGGATCTTTTTGAACTTCTTGTTATTTCTTAGCTCACAGGCTGTACTAAGGAAGTGAAGCATTTAAGGTTAAAAACCATTTTGTCAGGCTAATAAAAATGTTTTCTCCAGACTTCCCCTAAATACAACAAAGTTATGTAAAGGAAGGTATGTTTTTAAAATGAGACTTTTTCACGTAGGGAAATTCCTCAGAGAAGTACGTAGGCGGAGATGAAAAATAAATCACTAATGTGACTAACACTAAGAAGTCGGAGGATGGTTGAAGTAATCCCTTGTCATCATCCCTTCAACTCTCTGATTTGATTAATAAGAACCCTAAGAAATTAGTGTGTAAAAAGCAACATAAAATATTATATTTCCTAAGTATTGTCAATAAATGATTCTTCCCTTTCCTTTTCACTACTTTATTTTTACATATCCCTTACTTTCTGACAAAGTTACTCTCTAAGCTGGTTAGTGGGTATAAAGTCTAGAAATTCCTTATGGACAAGTATTAAGTGAATATAAATGGTAAAATAATAAACAAATCAATACAGGCGTGAAGAAAATATCTCTTCAGAAAAAAATAAAGTGAGATCAACACTTGTTAAATGAACTTGAAAATAAAAACATTAAAATGTATGTCAGCACATTTGCATCAATTAATGTTCAGTTTTACAAGCTGTGTATATTTATAAAACAGTTTGTATTTATTGTTTTAAACTGATTCTGCATTTTAGTAATTTATATGCTCGTACTTATTCTTCTCTTTGTGGGCCTAATAATGCAGTCATGAAAAATATAGGAAATATCAAATAAGGTAAATATAACCAGATATGTTTAATTTATATCAAATGAAAGAAATTAATTATAAGTATTTATTGGATATGTACTAAATAAGGATACAAATGAAATAGAAGACATATCCCTTGTTCAAAGGTGCTTACAACTTAGCTGTGTTTATAAAATTAAGGCTTGATGAACACAGAGAATCATTGAAAATTAATTGGCTGACCCTGACTGTGAGTCTACGTGGAGTTTTAAGAAGGGAAAAATCTTGAGTTAGAATCATCTTGGGTATCTCAGTACATCAATATGATGGTTTCTCTTTCACCTCCAGAGGAATGGGAAACCTTTCTTTTCTAGGACTGTCTTCTCTTTATCTCTTGCCTTTAGCAAGAGAGTAAATTATTCAGAGTCCTGAAAAATTTCAGGAGAAGAAAGCAAAGGAATACTTGGGCAAGATGAGGAGGTTGTAGTAGGTAATTTCTATACATCTGTAGGTGCTCTAAATCAAACAAGTCTGAATTAGAGAAATGGGAAGAAAAATGAAGTATTGTTTCATCACGTTAAAGTAAATATAAAATTGTAATATATTAACTAAGCACTGACCAGTCAGAGGTCTTATAGATCTTACTTCAATGTCAGGACTCACTGGTTTCCCACAGAAGGTGTATTTGACGATCATTGCTGCTTTAATACTTTAAAAGAGTTTTCTCCAAAATTACTTTTTTAAAATTTGCTTGACAATACCATTTTCCAGACAGTTGGACAATATACTTTGGCCCTAATTCAAAGCAAATCTTCACAAATTTGAGAGATGAATTTATAAAAGTGATATCTTTTATTTGTGTATTTTGTTACAGGTGACATATTTATTTGTCATTTAAAAAAATGTTAAATGTTCCAGACAGTGTTTTAGGCACTAGGGACACAATGGAGAATAGAGATGAAGTGAATAAGACAGACATGTCTCTTCTTGCATAGAAGAGCTATTATTTTATTAAAGGCCTCATAAAATTAGTAAAGTTGAAAGGATTAAAAATAAGGACAGCAAGGAGCTTTGCCTAAGTTTTAAAAGTTGTGTAAGTTCAGGATAAAATGATCAGGGATATTGATCAGAAATTGATCAGAGATTTTGCTGTCAGTGGCTTGAAGTCAATTTGTTTAGACCCCAACCTGCTTCCCAGCTGACTCTGGGAAACTTTCATCTTTGAGGAGAGAGGGTATTCCCCTAGAAAGATATACAGACCAAAATGGAACTTGGAAGGAGTAATATGGCTTATTAGATGACTGACTTATAAGGGGAAGGTAATGTCATAATTTTTTCTTGGCATTTGTTAGTGTATTATCTATTCCGTAGAGGGCTGGCAACATGTTTTATGGTCTCCAGAGCTTGTTTGAACCTAAAATAATGTCCAAATGCATGAGGACTCATTTGAGGTCACAAATCTTAGACAATTCCATTGGGGGTAAGTGTGTGTGTACAGAGAAAATCACACTAGCTATTTGGCCTCATGTCAGCCAAAACCCTTCGGGTGTAGACTGAATGTTTTGCTTTGAATCCAGGGTACATTTGTGCCCTATTGGCACAGCTTAATGCTGATGAGATTGACTGGGAGAAGGATGATTGTTGTCTCACTATTGGCTCTGGGCCATTTTGATGCTTAAAGAAATATAGGTCCTGGAGCTTCCTAATGCTGGTTACAAGTGGATATGGGGAACGGTACTAACTTTAACGATTTACATAGATTGTCCTGGGAACATGGAAACTGTTTGAAGTCCAACACATTTTAAAAATTGTCGAATTTTGATTTGGAGCCAGAAAATCCATGACTGAGAATAATTGCACTAATTGCTTTGCTTACATGGAAGCAAATCTGTTAGTTACCTCTCAGCTGTCCAAACTTACCTAAATTACTTCTCTTTGAACTTCAGTCTCCTAATCTAAAAAGTATAGGGAAGTAACATACCTTCTCTGGGTTGCCATGGTGGGTAAATGCAGTAATATATCTGTAAGAAATGCGTGTCTAACACATAATAGGCATTGCATTTATGTGAATTTCTGACCAGACCAGAAACGATGTGTTAACAGTGAGGTCTGTGGCATTGTAGACATGGGTCCTCGGTTTGAATTCTGGCTGTACTACTTACTAGTTCTGTGTCCATAGCAGGGTGGGAGAAGATGTCAGTTTTGGATCTTACAACTCTTTATGCCAGTTTTTTTTCTATCCCTGAAACAGTGCTTGACTCCTATGGTGTAGGAAAGAAAATGGTCTTTGATTCTTCTGTTATCTTTTATTTTAATCCCAGGACTCTAGTTCCATGGCTTTAGGAGGGACAGGGTCCTCGTAGCCAAAACACTTACTCCGAGCTCCAAAACTCATCAGTCCTGAGTCATGGTCTCATGACTGCTGGATGCTGAGGAACGATTGTAACTAATTCCAACTAAGGTTAGCATGGTTGATAGTGACTAAATACATGAGCCCCCTCAAGGAATATTTGAACAAGTTGCACAACTTTAAAACAAATTTAGTTAATATTGGTGGAATTTTTAGCTGAATAATAGACATATATATTGATTATAATTTTCAAACTTGCTGAGAGACTAGATCTCAATTATTTCTCCCACAAAAAGAAATAATTATATAATATGATAGAGGTATTAGCTAATGCTGCAATGACAATCATATAAAAATACATAGATACATGTCTCAAGTCAACATGTTGTACACCTTAAATTTACACTGTTATATGTCAAATATATTTTAATATAAATTAAAAAACGTGATAGGAAAAAAGAAATCTAGTTTCATGGAAGCAAAATGAGTTGCCTAAAGGAATATGACTTTCCTGCCTAACTGTCATGAGTTGACAGGTCTCAGTGGGATGCAAAGTTCTGTAGATACATTAATATCAGATTCTTCCACAGTGGAGAGATTGCCTTTGGAATTACTAAAACCAATTAAAATGTTCTAAGTGTCCATTTGATTATGCCTCAGTGGGAAGTTTTAAAATAGAGAATCAGGTCTTATATTAAATAGCTGCATCTAGGCAGAGGCACCCTTACTGATTTTTGAGTTCTGGATTTTTGCTATTTGACCTGCCTGCCATATTTCTCAAAGGACTAATTTTTTCACTACTAGGAAACTTTGGCAGACGATATCATAATGATACACTTCACTTTTTTTGACCTCTTCCTATCCTCCTATCTCTATCCTCCTATCTCTACAAAAAAAAGAAGAAAAAAAACCTCTGTGAGGAGCAAATTTTCCACATAAATATTTTCCTATCATGAAAGTTTTCCAAGAGTGATAAATCTTGGAAAATTATTATTTGCAATTATATTAATATCAAGAATCATCCATTTAAATAAACTCCTTATGTGTTCCTTTATAAATGAGTAGATAGTTAATTTAAAATTGTGTTTGAAGCGGAATTATGCTTCCCCATTTACTTTATTGGTTAAAATTAATGACATAGATTGCTATAATTTAATCTGTTTTTTCCTGATGTACTTACATGCATTTAGTCAATAGAATAACTTGTTTTTTGGGGTCCGAAGCTGATGAAGCACATATTTTATAACATTTTTTTCTAGTCCTGTTGCAGTCAGAGGTAGAAACCAGAGGCGTTCAATAAGCACCTCATCATTGAGGGGCAGGCTCCTAACTGAGCCCTCAATTAGCATGTGGAACACCTTAGGGCAGAAAAAGATCTTTTGCCAAGTGACTTATTATTTTGGCCAGTTTATTCATGTGGGTGATAGAGAGCATCCAAGAAGTTGTAGCTGAAACTTAATCCACATTTGTTTCCTTATTTATGAACCTCAGGTCCATTTAAAATAGACCATTACATTGAAGTGAATATTTTTTTAAAATGAAATTATTTTTAAGGGGGATCAGGTACATCCATACATGCGTATTTTGCTGAGTGACCATAGAGGAGCCAAGGACTGTGTTTCTGTCTTTGGATTCTCCACACTGAACACTGCCTTGCTTTTAGTTGTGCATCACCTCTGAATCAAGGCCAGCTCCTACTCTTTCCCCCAGAACACGTTTAGCAGAGAGAATCCGAGAACTTCCCTATTGTTTATTATTTCTGGTGCCTAAAGCAGTTAATAATCAAGAGGGGGAGAAAAAGCAGATTCTAGTAGAGAGTGGAAACTAGAGGGAATTTGGAAATGTTGTGAGTAGAAGCTTCCAACCAAGTTTGTCACAGGCTTTGAAATGGGATGTGTCTTGCTGTCAAGATAAGGATCATCTTATAAATTGAGGTGCATCATTATTTTAATAGGTAGGACAGTGGAGCTCATTCTGGCCTGAAATGATGCCTCTTGTACAGCAAATCTCAATTCAGTGTGAAGAACCAGGCAGACAAACTGGCAGCTAAGGTTTTCATCTCAGAAGCTTCTTTCTTCAAAATCACAACGGTTGGCCTTTCTCTTGGGTGGTTGGATTAGATGGCTTTTAAATTTCCATCCGAAGGATGCAATCTAAAGTGGCAGCGAAATTGGTACAATTAATTATTCCCAGACCTAGAGGCTCCCCCCAACCTTCCTACTCAAACAGAGCACAGAAGTTCAAGGAACAGGATGTTTTAGTTATGTTCTAACTTCTCCCCTCAATCCATCCTTGAACTACCTATGAAAAAAGATGAGGAAATTAACATTGCAAACAAGATTATAATGAAACATATATACCAATTTGAAAGAATGCATTTTTAAATAAAGTAATCTATCCATTCCTAGTTACTGATATGAAGTACATTGTAGTGGATTGCGTAGACACTGATGGTATTTACAGTCAAAAAGGCCAGCATTCACCCATGGATCTTTAGTAATTAATTCCCTGTATCATATTGAGTGGCAGCAGGGTGGCGATTAATCTCTTGGCTCAAGATTCAGACAGTCGGCCTTGGAGTCTCAGCTCTTTCATTTGCTATGGTGTGACTTTGGGCAAGTCACTTAATCTCGAAGTTTCTGTAATAATGGAGATGTAGTAAAGCCTAGATCACAGGGCGACTATGAGAATTGTGAAATGGTGCATGTAAAGTGCTCAGCTCTGTTTTTGGTTCATAGCTAGTACTTTATAAATAGTAGCAATGCTTATTATAAGACATGTTGCATTTCCTTTTTTATGGATAGATAACACACTGCCTACTGCAGCCTCAGAACAGGAAGACAAAATTTACATGCGAAATATCACTGATTCAGACTGATGGGGAATGTGACCTTATTTGGAAATAGGGTTGTTGCTGATGTGATTAGTTGAGATGAGGTTATACTAAAGTGAGCCCCTAAACCAATATGATGTCTTTATAAAAAGGGGAGATTTGGATATAGACACACAAAGTAATGTGTTATGCAGCAGTAGAAAGCTAATAAAGGTGGTTGTATCTTTATCACTTTCTTCTACAAGAAATTTGAGATTTAAATCACATTAGTTGTTAGTTAATGAGCGCTTACTTTGTGCTAGGATTGCTGTGCTAAAGAATTCTCACTATTTATATAAACTCTACAATAGTATTATGAGGTGAGGTAGATGTTAACAATTTCCTGCATTTTATCTATGTAAATACTGAGATTGGGAACTTTTAAGTAGCTTGTGTAAGACTCCCCAATTGGCCTGGTGTACATTTAGGTACAAATTTAAGATAGTTTGACTCCAAAGTCTTGTATTTTAAAAAGTCTTGTTTTCCATATGTGCAAACTGGTATTTGAAGGCTATGCAGTGTTCTGAGGAGCTGTAGGCTGTGAGGAAGCAGAACTCAGCTCTCTTATGGCCATTCCCTTCCCACTTTATCTGGGCAGTTGGATGTTGGGGAGCATGCTTTTGGGGCTCCCCGTCAGCCCTTGGTACAAGGATAGCCAGGATTCTACCCCTATCTCAGCTCAGCTCTGGGAAAGCATACGGGTGAGACTTGTGAAGATTCTCTTTTTTGCTTCCGAATAAAAAGCATTTCCAGAGAAGTGGAGAAAATTTAGCTTGGCATGAAGGAAATAATTCTGATAACAAGTAGTCTTAGGTGGCCATTTTACAGAAGGGGTGAATTTGAGAGTTCTGTCAAACCTGTTATTTCTCCTTAGCAAAATTTAATATCTTCTATAAAAAATGTAGGCTCTCTATTTCTCTTTTATTATCCAGTCTACATTTTAGTTACTCAATAAAATCATATTCTCATTTGTTCACACATTGATTTAATCATTCAATATATTTTGAATGCTGAGTATGTGCCAAGAATTTTCTGAGAATGTAGGTTAAGAGTCATAAAGAAAAGAGCCTCATGCTCAAAAGAGTTTCTCTTTTAGTAAGCATTTAACACTCTTCTCCACCAACACGGAGGAATGTATCCTGTCTCCTTTTCCTGCATCATTTGTTTGTTCTGATGGTCATTATCATTTTTATTTTTTGCTCATCCATTTTACAGGTTTTAATAAATTAAACATTTTACTAATTTAAATTAATTGCTCATTTATTTGACTTGAGCCGTACGCTACCTCTCTTTTCTGATAGACATTGATACTACCAGCACAATGATCTTTTTTTTATTTTTATTTTTTATTTCTTGTCCCCTCTAATGAAACCACTTTACTGAAATTTCAGTATTACGGCCACTGCCGCAAAGTAAATAAAGTGAAGTCACAGAACTTCTGTGAGACAAGATCTGGAGTGTAGATGGTGGTATGGACCTAATAGGAGGGTCATCTCTGAAAGTTTCCAACTATGTGACTTAGTAAACATTGTAAACATTAGAAGCCCATCAACCGTGATTCCTCAACCGTATCTTCTGGGAATTTGTGAGATGTCATAGTGAAAGAATCACATGTTCTTTTTAATGTAACTACAGTAGCTACCAGTAATTTAATGCTGAGGCTGCCCGGAGTTACTCTGGCTTGATTAGAAGTATTAGGATAGTTCAAAGAGTCAAGGCATGGGTTATAATTTGTGGTATTTCAGTTTGTAGTACACAGGAATATTGTCTATTTCAGTGGTCTGGAGGGCTGCTTATCTGAACGGTTTTGATGGAAGAAAGGTTTATTCATTCAAATGCTAGTTTATGTCTTACCTATTGTTTATTATTTGTTGATTTTATGTAATTATTTTTAATACAATACATTACATTAGTCACAAAAGTGATAAGCAAATACTGAAATCAGTATTCAGAATGAAATTCATAACTTTATGTAGGAAACCGTTACCATCCGTATCTGTGCCAGAAGATAAGACTCAAAAGATTTGGTCTCCAATCTGTAGAAGATGATAATCTAATAGGGAGGGAGGGAGGCAGGAAACATGGGAAGAAGGGTAAGGCAATTGCAGTGCACATTAATTACCAAGATTCACATTGGCATTTGGCAGTAAGGGACCTCAGAGGACGGGCACACAACCTAGAATGGTTGTGAGTGTGTACACAGGATATTCTGGAGGAGGTGATCTGGATTGAATCCTGAAGGGTGAGTAGAAACTAGCTGTAGGAAGAAGTAGGTGAGAGAACATTACAGGGGAAGCAAAGAGCCAGGGAGAAGGGGCCTGCTAGAGAAAAGTGCCAAGAGGTGAGGCTGGGAGGTAAAAACGAAAAGGGAGGTGAGTGGTCACACAAGACCTTGCATGGCAAAAAGCACTTTGAATTTTACCCAGAAAGTAATGGGGAGACAGTGAGGGTTTGTATGTAGTTTGTTGGACTTCAGAAAGCTTATTCTGGGAGTCACGGATGAGCTGGAATGAAGGGATGGTGGGGAGGAGAACAGGTGGAGGAACAGAGACGGATTAGGAGGCTTCTGCCATTGAGCCAAATGAGACCTTAGTAGTGTCTGAACTCAAGCAGTAGTGTCAGCGTGGAGACATGAAAAAATGTCTAAGTATTGAGGAAGCAGAAATGACAGGATGTGTGGCCTGTAGGGAAAACATAGCCTTTTTATATTTATGCTCTAAAAAACTGAAGCAAGTGTGATTTCCTAGCAAAGTTGTGCACATTCTCTGCTTTCAAATTACTATTCCAATTCATGTTTTTGAAGCAGAGAATCATTGATGTCATAATAGAGCATCTTTACGTTTGAGGAATATTGAAAGCTGTTAAGTGGGGAGTTTTCTGGGCTTCAGTGGTTAATGTGACTTGAATCTTCAATTACTATTAAATATGCAGAGTGAAAAAAGCCACTTGCCAGATATTTTTATAGTGTGAATAGATTAAATTAAATTAATTTGCATTCCATGTGCTCCCTGCTAAAACACAAAATGAAGTTTTTTGTTTGCTTTGGGTAACAAGGTTGTCACAAGTGCTAAGTACTTAATAATCTCTGTTTTGGTGAGAGGTGGGAAAGCTCTCAGGTGTCAGGCTGGCTTTATCATACGGAAACCACTAGACTTTCCCGGCTGATCCTCTGAGGTGTTTCTGAAATGTACTTTTTGCTAAGGACAAAGCTCATTAGGTCTTTAGGAAACTAACACCGGTAAGTCATCTCAGCTATAGCACCGGGGATGGCAAACCGGTGTCTTATTCAAGAATTCCCACAAGATAGTTGATTGATATTAAGAAAATACATTATGAGGTTTCAGCCTACCCTTGATTCTAAGTAAAGGGAAGTTGGACTGTGCTCCTGGAGAATAGAAATCTTTGCCTTATTTATTGTGGAAAGGATAATGAGAGAAAACACTGACTACCTCACCTTGAAATCTCCCAGCAGCTTTGTTATTCAGAAGTACACACACACACACACACACACACACACACACACACACAAATGTCTCTGGGTGTAATAAGAGGAACACAGAAGATAAGAAATAAAATATTTCATTCCTTCTTTACCTCATAGCAGACAGAGGCAATTATAATGTTTGACATTGCATTTGGACAGGCTGAATCAAGTGTTTATGGTGAGATCTAGTACAAGAATCATTGCAGTTTTACAGGCTGACACTTAAGGGACAACTAGACGTGAGAGAGCACCATGATTGATTGATTCCCTTATGAACATGAAGCATGGTCATTCTCTCTCCCCATTGCTACTTCTGTCCTGTTTGCTGATTCTGGCATTAGGTAAAAAGGAGGTATTTCTGAAAGTGCAAAGTGTTGAGTGAAGAAGCAATTGTTCTGGTATCAAATTACTTAAAGAAAACTGGCTGGACAATGTCAAACATTTGTTTGCTGTATAGTTTTTATTTGTTTTGGTTTTTTTTGGTTTGTTTTTTTGTTTGTTTGGGTTTTGTTTTGTTTTGGTGTTTTTTTTAGAACTTTTCAATACTATTGTAACAACCATGGAAATAAGAACTGAAATTTATTTGATGCTTACTGTGTATCACGCACTGTTCTAAAGGCTTTACTTGCCTTAACTCACAACATTACTCACAACGACTCTGTGAGGTGGGTACTAATATTATCCTCATTGTCTACGTGAGGAAACCGAGGTCAGGGAGGATTCTGTAACTTACCAAAACTACACAGCTAGCGAGTCATTCTTTTAGGACAGGATCCAGTGTACAGTACTTCACTAACTTATTTGACCACATCCTTTGCCCATCCCTTTTTCCTTTGTAACATCTATTGAAATTAATGTTGTACGGGATCCAATCTGGGCAATGTTGAGAATATGGAGGGATGTTGGGAGGGATGCTGCAGAACGGTTTGTATTTTCTCAGACATAGACAACATGTATTAGGTAGCACAAGACCAGGAGATCTTTACATTCACTCCGGGGTCAGTAATAATGCGATAGGCCCATGATTTAGTATTTAACAATCTGTAGAACCTAAGATACCTTCCGGATTGAAGGTAAGTCTTTTCTGGGATGGTACTTAAAAAAACTAATTAATGAGACAATAAACCTTAGTGCTTGCTGTGTCAATCATATACCCTGTGTCCAGAATCCTTTTGCTTAACTTTTAACATTAGTCACGCTAGCTAAGTCTCAAATCTGGCTTTTATCAGATAACAAAGAATTTTAACAGCTTGGCTCCGTTCTCTGCTCATACTAAAAATGTATTCTTCTTAAATTATCTGATCAGGCAGTGCATAGATTAGGAAAAATAAATGGCTGTTAAACATAAAATGCTTAACATTTCTCATAATCAAAAATAAAAAAAAATACAGAAAGAATGATGAAATATTTTTTTCTGCCAGTCACACTGACAATATTTAAAAAGTCTGATAATTCCAACTTTGGAAATGTCCTTACATTCATTTCTGGTGGGTAAGTAAATTGTTCAATATTTTTAGAGGACAATTTGGTAGTATCTGTCAGACTGAAAAAAAATAAGTGCATATTCTTGGACCTGGAGATGTCTATTGTGTATAATGCCAGGAAATGCTTTCTACAGCTCATCCTTTAAAATTATATGTAATTTCCAATTATTATCTGTCCTTGTAAAAGGATTATACTTCCTTACTCATCGACATGTGTTTTGTAGCACCTCTCCTAAGGAAGAATAACCTTCTCACCCCACGGACGTCACTCTTGGCTTGTATAACTTGATTTGGCCAGAGGAATGTAACTGGAAGTATTATATGCCATAACTGAGCAGGAGTTTAAAAGCCTGGAATTGGCCCCAGTTTCTGGTTTCCCTATGCCAGGAGATGGCGCTAGAAGTTGTCTCTTCAGCCTCAGTCACGGACTAACAATGACAAGAAGTCAACCTAAAGTTAACTATCAGCTGCCATATATGTGAACAAGAAATATTGTTATAGTAAGCCACACAGACATTTTTTAAACCACACTATAACGTATCAAAAGCTAATAGATAGATATCTACTTTTTTTAAATAATAAAATTCAGTATAAACCCTAGCTCCGGTTGGTCCTTCTCTTTTCCAAACTGTACAACGATTTGAAAGTGTAAGGCTAAATAACAAACATTGGCCAGGATACAGAGAATTTGGCACCCTCATACATTGTTGGTAGAAACGTAAAATGATGCAGCCGTTTTAGCAGACAGTCAGTTAGTTTCTCAAAAAGTTTAAGACAGAATTACTATAGGACCCAGAAAATCTGTTTCTCAGTATATACCCAAAAGTATTGAAAAACAAATATTAAAACAAATACTTATTCACAATATTCATGACTAATAGTTTTGAACATCTTTTCGTGTGCTTAGCCATTTGTATATCTTCTTTGGGAAAATGTCTGTTCAAGTTCTTTGCTATTTTTTCATTAGGTTGTCTTTTTGTTATTGAGTTGTAATAGTTCTTTATATATTCTAGAAAATAGACATTTATCAAAGATGTGATTTGCAAACATTTTCTCACATTCTGTAGGTTGTTTCCCAATTCCTTGATAGTATCCTTTGTTGCACTAAAGTTTTTAATCTTGACAGATACCAGTTTATTTTATTTTCTTGTTGGTCATTCTTTTGGTGTTACATCTAAGAATCCATTTACTTTGAGTTTTGCTGGATATGGAATTACAGTTTTTTGATACGTTACTTTCTTGTTTTCATTTGTTTGTTTCAGCATTTTAAATATGTCATTGAGCTGCCTTCTAGCCTGCATGGTTTACCATGAGAAATTTACCATAATCTTATTGAGTATCCCTTGTAAATAATGAGTCACTTCTTGTTTCTTCCAAGATTCTCTTTTCCTCTTTGTCTGCGTTCTTCAGCATTTTGATTAAAATGTGTCTTGGTGTGTATCTACTTGAATAAATTCTTCTTGGAGTATGTTGAGATACTTGGGTACCATGTTTCCCCGAAAATAAGATCTAGCCGGACAATCAGCTTTAATGCATCTTTTGGAGCAAAAATTAATATAAAGCCCAGTCTTATTTTACTATAAAACCGGGTCTTCTATGATATAACATAACATAACATAACATAACATAACATAACATAACATATAATATAATCAGGTCTTATATTAATTTTTGCTCCAAAAGACGCATTAGAGCTAATGGTCTGGCTAGGTCTTATTTTCGGGGAAACATGTGATGTAGGCTTATATATTTTATCAAGTTTGGAAATTTCTTGACCTTTATTTCTTTAGATATTACTGCTTTCCCTTGCTCTTTGCCTCTTCTTCTGGGACTTCTAGTATTATGTTTATGTTGGTCTGCTTGACGGTATTCCTCAGGTGTCTTAGGCTCTGCATATTTATCTTTATTCTTTTTTTTTCCCTGCTATTTAGACTGAATAATTAGAATTGACTTATCTTGAAGTTTACTGACTCTTTCTTCTGCCTGCTCAATCTGCTGTTGAGTGCTTCTAGTGAATTTCTCGTTTCATACGCTTTAGCTCCAACATTTCTATTTGATTCCTTTTAATAATTTCTATCCCTTTATTAATATTCACTAATTGTTGAAACATCATTTTTTTGGAGGGGTTTCCTTTGTTCTTTGTCCATGGTTTCTTTTAGCTCTTTGATCATATTTAAGACAGTTGATTTAAAGTCTTTTTCTAGACTGATGTCTGTGCTTCTTCACGTACAGTTTATATTAGTATATACTTTTTTCCAGTGAATGGATCATATTTTTTATTTATTTATACAATTGATACTTTTTGTGGTAAAGTGGGAATTTTGAGTATTATAATATGATAACTGTGCCTCAGACTTTCGACTCTTCAGGGTTTGTTGCTGTTATTTGTAATGGGTTAGAGTTGTTTATTTGTTTAGTGACTTCTTCAAACTGTTTTTATAAATACTGTATTCTTTGTCAAGTGTGATTTCTGAAGTTTCTGTTCCTTTAGCTTGTGTCAGCTATTGGTTTGTTAGAGATTTCCTTAGGTGATTGAAATCACATGAAAAAAAAAATATCCTAGTCTTGCAAATTGGCTCTTTGTTAACTCATTCCTATGTTTAATTGCGCTTTTTACAACTTTGCTTAGCTTTCACTTTCTGCTTCCCTGAGCAAAAAGGTCAGCCTGAGATGAAAGTTTTGGGTCTTCTCAAGTTTTTACTGGTGCTTTATGCCTTGAATATGTATATGGCTTTCTAGAGTCCCCATTTTAAATGGGAACTTTTCAGAGCACTTGTTACCCAAAGTATCCATCTCACCAGCTTTTCTTCTCAGGCTTTTGGTGTCTATATTATTTGCTCCAACTGTGGTCTTTTCCCTCGGTTGGCAGTGACTTGACAATTTTCAGTGTTATTAAGGAATGCCTTCAGCATCGTGAGTTTTCCACCTTGAGAGAGTTCTGGGTTAGGCAAAACAAAGGAAAGTGCCTTGCATCAGTCCTTTGGGACGCCTTCAGATAGGTCAAAACAGACAAAAATACTTCCTTTAGGATAAGGTCTGCTGTCCTTCCTCTGGAATCAGGAACCCACATTGGGAATGTGGGCTTTTGCCTTACGACCATCACAGGTTAGTAGAGGAGGTGGGGATTCCGATAAGTTAAAAAGCCAAACAAAATTATCCTACTGTGTTGAAGTCACTTTTCTTTTGACTCAGTGTTAGCTTGTTTGCTGTAATCCTTGGCTAATTTCCAGAGTTTCAACAAAGTTCATTTTGGGAGTTTTTGCCATTTTATTTATGTCTGTCTGTCTGTCTGTCTGTCTGTCTATCTGTATGTTTTGTTGGTGTTTCCTTGGAGAGGCCCTTGAAATATCCTACTACACCTTTTTTCTTATGTTTCATGTTATATACTTTTTAGTAATTTGCTCTAGTGCTGGAAACATAGTAGTTACGGATTAAATATTCTTGAGCCAATGCATTTACAACTATCTATTGAGATACCTGTCATTTGAAATCCACTGGTATCTTATTAATTGGTAAAAATGATAATGAAACATTTTTATTATTGCCTATTAACCACTCCTTTTAAAGGAAGTAGCAAGCCTGAAGAGGAGTTTACTTGCTGGCTGATAAGTTCAGTAACTAAATTGCCCTACATTGTCTTAGGTTTCCAAACCAGAGGGACCCAAAGAAAACCTGTTTAAAACAGATACATACAAACAACAGCAAAAATCAAAACTCAACTCAGTCTTGTTTCTTGGGGAGAATACCCTTTAAGGATAGACCAATATTAAGATTGTATTTACTTATTTTTAAGTAAAATTAATTGAGTTGGAGTCTATAGCTTTTCCTTGGAGATTGTCAATTTAAACAATGTTTGTGTAAGGTCAGGAAAGAGGAATAAAATATTGACCATGTAAAGTTTCCTGTAGAAACAACTCACATTTTATCTAAAGGCACTATTTATTGGATTGGGCTGAGGTTTATTTATAGCTTTTACTGATTCTTTAATAAGGACTATATTTGGAAATACAGTTAAAACCACATTATCCTTCAGTTTATATGATATCCCTATGCTTTTAAATGAGGCAAAGTAAAATTGATGGCTTTTCTTTTATCCTGAAATTAAGGCATTCTCCTGTAACTGTAAAATGGCTTTTGGATACTTTAAATTGAAGACTGTTCTGGTATATTGTATTATTAGGTATGACCTTAATGAGACAAGAAGGACGATACTGCAAACTTTGTGCTTTGATACTGAATGGGCAGTTTGGTGGCTTGATACAAGGGCAGTTGTTGTCTGGCATAAATATTTCACACATGGGTAGCCAGTAGGCTATAGCTATACTTATCTGCCTAAACATTTATAATACACTCAAGTGTATGACATGTCTGTTTTCCCCTATTTTGTTTTATAACATTTATTAGAATAAATTTTATTGAATCCTTGCACTGTTAACCTTGTAATATTTTCGGATGTACTTACCCTTCTGCAGCAAACAGCCACTGTAATGAATTAATAGGAGGTGTTAGCCAAAATTAAAGAGCTATTACTATTATGAGGCACATGGGCCATTTTAATACCTGGCAAGGAGGAGGATTGCTATTTTTCAGAGGGAATATAAATATTGTGGAATTACCTTCCTACTTCGAAGTTGGACTATGGATATTAATGTAGAAAACTGTATAATCTCTTTGGGCTTTAGTTCCTTCAGCAAATCAGTTTCATAAATGAATTTCTTTGAACTGCTTGGAAGGAAAGGTTTAGCAAAAGTCAAAGAATCATGCAGTCATCAAGTTGTAAGGAACTTTAACATTATTTAGCCAAACATGCCCCCACCCACTTTTTTTGAAGAAAGTAAGTCCTGGAGACATTAGGTATCTTACTCGACATTTTTCATGGTGATAGATCTGTTGTAAAAATGTTAATATTATATGTGTATTTGAGGTACAGGAAGTTAAAAAAAATATCAAGAGCATCTAAGGAAAGCATCATCAGGATAGAAGTCCGTGATCTTAGAGATAGCATATTAACTTTAGGGAATGGGACTTTTAAAGAGCTTATTTGAAAGGAAAGAGCCACTAATAATAGGAGAGAGGAAATTACAGCATGTTTAAAAGGTAAACAAGGACAGCTACAAATATGGTAGCAGATATCCAAAGGAGAAAATACACAGAGCATACTGATAAATGCAGTTACATCTTCCTGGAGGAAACTTTATGTGTGTTCTTTGCATTGAATTGGTTCAATGCTTGTGTAAGTGATTTAGATGAATATATTGATGGCATGTAGAAGAGTCGAAGTTAGATGGAAAGGATAGTTTGTGTGCTTTATATTAGAATCAATATTCAAAATGATATAAACCTAGAGCCCATGAAAACAAAATGGGCAGTTCTGCATGTAGTGTAAAAGATCAATGAAAACAAAACAAACAAAAACATTCTAATCATTTGACTAAGAAAAGACAAAATGTGTCACCAATGCAAGTGGTACACATTTTTTTTTTTTTTTTTTTGGTCCATAAATTTAGTAGAAGGCAACGGCCTATAAAAAATTTAATACAAATTTTATTTTGTAAGGGCCTTTTTTATTTAATATATCCAGAGTAGGTAATAGAACAATGCTATTTAGACCTTTGCTAGAACATTGCACAAACTTGGTATTATATTAGAAAGAAAATGAGATACCTGGGTAATGATCCCTAACTTTCTCAGGATGACTCCTTTCAGAATCTGTTGAAAGCTATATCCCTTTTCCTTTACAAAATAAACATGGTCACAAAATCCTGCCTATGAAATCAAAGGGTTAACTTACCACTGTTAAAATATCTTTAGAGTAGCAATTGGAAGGAAGCCAGGAGAAGGGTAGAATAGGAAACCATGTCATTTGAAGACTATGTGATAGAAATAGGAATGTTTAGATTGGAGAATAAAAGGTTTCAGGAGCCCTAAATTGTAATGTGACTGACCTTACCAGTGCTCACCAATATGAAGTTTGCTTCTTCTCCTGGCACATAGAAGATTGCATTTCCGTGAGAGTAGTTCTGGCCACTGGGACATAGAGTAGGCATGCGTTATTTCTGAGCTATGCCATATAATTGCTACTGTGAGATATGTCAGTGCTCTTCCCCCTGCCATTAGCATCAGGGGCAGTATATTCAAGATAATGAAGTTAATGTTAGGGAATTTTCCAGCAGCTTGGGTCTCTGAGTAACTGTGCCAATTCGTATGTATAGGGTGAAATACCGTGTTCCCCTGAAAATAAGATCTAGCTGGACTGTCAGCTCTAATGTGCCTTTTGGAGCAAAATTTAATATAAGGCCCGGTCTTATTTACTATAATATAAGACTGGGTCTTTAATATTATATAATGCAATATAATATAACATAATAATATAATACAATATAATACTAGGTCTTATGTTAGTTTTTGCTCCAAGACGCATAGAGCTGATTGTCCGGCTAGGTCTTATTTTTGGGGAAACATGGTAAGTCTTTTGTTGAGTTAAGCAACTGAGATTTGGAGACTAATTTGCTATTGCAGCTTGAAAACAATTATTCAGATAACTGTTTCCCCCCCCTTTTTTAAACACCTTTGTTGAGGTATAATTGATATATAAAGAACTGAATATATGTAACTTGTACAGTTTGATGAGTTGGAGCAAAAGGCAATATTTTTATTACGTTGATTGTAATGGAAATTTCAGGGCACTAAAAAGTAGAAATTGGCTAACAAGTTTCATTGTTCGCATTTATATCAAATATTGTACCCAGCGAAAAATAGCTGTCATCTACTCCTATCGTACCCATTGCATGAGGGTAGCATTCTTCAACTCACTAACTTGTCCTGGGCCCCAGTTTTTCCAGGAGAAGTGGGAGCAGAAGACAGTGCAGCCTTGAATTGCTTGTGGGCGAAAATTGTACCCATGGGGCCATATCTAAACCCAACTCAAATTCATCATTTGGAACACTGAATTCTAAAAATAACACACAAGTGATTACTAAACAAAGAGGCTCAAAGCATGAGATTTTCAGATTCTGTCTTTTCCTAGTTGTATGCATGTAGTCTATGATCTGGGAATGGGGCACATCCATCTCTGTGACTTGGTTAAAATCTATAGGTAATCATCTTGTTCTGGTTGCCCTGAGAACAACAACAACAACAACAACAAAAAAACTTACTTGCTATCAGATGCTCTCATGCCTTATGAAGAGGATTTTCTCAAGGATTTCCCACAATAATAGGAAAGAACTTTCTAATCATTAAGATTAATGAAAAATTAAATGAACCAGGTGTCTCCTCATGGCTAGAAATATTCATATAGTGATTATATGAAAGGGATCTGATACAGGGTAGGGGATTGGACTCTGAGCTCTAAAAATAATCAAAAGCTGAGAGTCAATTGTGGTTTTTGACTAAATGTCTCCAGTCATATTTATTTTCTTAGGCACTTTTTTTTTCATCAGCAATGGATGGCACATGTATTTGTCTATTGCATATAAATGAATATTTATGAGCAATTTTGGAAAACTTTATAAGACACTACTTTTTAGTATAGACTGTCAGTGTAAAAGTCTAAATTTTAAGGTAAAGACCAAATTTGCTTATAGCTGGTGTATGCAAAGGTAAAGTGGAATTGAATGATTTAAGAAAGTGTCAGGCAGCACATAACAAGCAGCTTGTATTAAGGGATGAGGGTCAATACCAGTTCAAGGATCAACATCTTTTTAAATGTTTATCTCTAGGATACTAGTCTATGTCTCTTAATATTCATGAGAGTAATTCTGCATGAATGACCTTCAGCATCAGAATGAATTTTGCAGCTTGCCCCTCCACTAACCTTCAGGAGTTGATGCAGTCTTCTTTCTCTGAGCATTTTCTGTCTTGTTTTGTTTGTGTCTTAAAAAAAAAAAAAAAAAAAAAAAAAAAAAAGTGAATTCACACCCTCAATAAAATATATCTTACTCTACTGACTGGCATTCCCAAAGAAATAAACTTAGCACTACTGAATATTGGTTATCATCATTGTTATGACTTTAGGGGCATGCATCATTGCTGGATGAAACAATTTGTTCCTTTGACTGGGCGTCTAAGTGATATGTTCAAGTGAAAAAAAAAAATCTCTTAACAGAGTTGGTTTATATGACTTTATATATTTTGTTGTTTACATTGGGAAATGATTCCAAGGAAATCAGGATAATATTTCTGGTTGAAATAGAACAAATTTTCAGAATCTATTAGGAGGTATTCTGGTAGTGGATATATTACCTACTGGTAGATTTAAGATAAAAAGATTATTTTTTCATCAGAAAGGGATGACAATGGCAATATAATGGTCAGAGGTACAGGTGACTGGCATTTTCTAGATGTGTGACCTTGAGTAAATTTCTTAATCTTTCTTAGCACAAGTAGTCTCATCAGGAGTATGAAGGGGTAACTGCACCGCCCTCATACTCTTGTGTGATTAGAGTAAGGAAATACATAAATGCAAAGTGTAACAGATTGTCTAGTATATAGTAAGTGCTCCATAAGTCTATTGTTACTGTTATTATTGTTACAGTTAACTCCTATTGTGATTGAATGCTCTTGGTGGAGGAAAGGAAGTAAGGCTAGCATGGGAGAAGGACGGTGGTGGTGGAAATTACAGGAGATTATACACCAGCGGCCCTGGTTTCTGGTCCTTGTTTTTCAGCTAATAAACTGTAATGTTCAGCAACCACTCACCTCTTTGAGTTACAAAGTTAAGATACCTGATTGTATTTTGTTTGTCTAGACCAGCGAAGCCCCGATTTTTTCCAGTTACAATTTTCTTTCTTTTTATGTGAGTCAACAGTATGATTGCCAGCACATCTTAATGCACTTATTTTATTAATCTTAAATATTGAAAGCTACAAATAGTGACAGTCAGGTGAGTCAGAGCTTTGAATAACTCACCCAATTCCAAAGACTATGCTGAGCGCCAGCTGTGTTGAGGGCCTTGTCGAGTGGAGGCAGAGTGGAGTAAGGCCCCGACTCTGCCCTCAGGGAGATCAGAAGTAAGATGTGTAAAGTGGTCTTCCATCCATTTTCCTGTAATCTTGTCCTTTTATTTAAAAATACACCATTGGATATAACACTCAGATTACATCTGAAAGGATGAAGGGCACACAACTCTGTGAGACCACACATTCTATCATTCACACCTATTTGTGGTCATAGCAGTTTGGATAAAAGTAAAGGACAGTTAAGTGAAATAAGTCAATATGCCAGAAATGTAATATCGACTTATAATTATACCAAATCAGAAAAGAAAATGGTAGGTTTGTCTGAGTCACTTGAAAAAATAATGAGCCTTTTAGTACTAAAGTTAGCTAGAATTTATTGGGTAGATGACATACTAGAGTTTTTTTTTTGTTTTTTTTTGTTTTGCTTTTTTAAAAAGGATGTCTAGTCTTTAGGATGGAAAATTCTGTGTAATGGACAAGGGCAATTATCCTGAATAGAACTGAACAGTAAATAATCTTAGGGCCTAAGTAATTGAGCTGTCTGATGCATTTCTCACTCAAGATAAAACTGCCAGTATTAACCACTACAGAATTTTTATTTTCAGAAATGGTCATAACATTTACTTTTCAGTAAGAATTATGGATACATTTGTCTTTAGTACAGAACGTTTTTCACAAAATCTAGTCTCTTGAATCTGTCAGCGCAAGTGTCCTGAAGGAGAAAAGGACTTTGTGGGTAAACAGAATTGAAACTTTTAGTAGCTCCCACTCCTGTAGTTTGTCCAGATAGTGACTGTGATCCACATCCAAAAAGTGAGAGCTAGTAATGAGCAGAAAGAGAGGCACAGTCTCACTAATACCAGATAGGACCGCACAGAAGATCACAGAGAATGAATCACCCAGCTCTGTCAGGCAGAGATTTGCTTTTGATTTTCCTTTAAATACCTTTGACATAGGGTCTGAGAATTCACTTTGCTGACCAGACATATCTGCTAATTCTGATTTTTCTTCCTGTCAGTCAGCCTTTTAAGTCAAGGGAGTGGGGGGGACAAGAAGGCCTAAATGAGCCTGGAGCAGGAAGACGCGTTGGACTTTCAGAGTAAAAGTGGCTTATGATCTTTTGGTGGGGAAACTTATAGTATAGAGAGGGTCTTATAAAGCATTCAAAGGGGAAGTTAAACAACAAAAAAGTGTACGAAGCTTTGATCATTTAAATTCCAAATGTCCGTATGGCATATATACAAACAATGTCTGAAAAGAAGAAATGGGGCATCTTCAGAAGATTATGGGGCATCCTGTTTATTTATACACATGTACACCACATACATGTAAATAATTTATATAACTATATGGAAGTCACTAGACTAGAAATAAAAAACATGCATTTCCTCACAAATATGAAGAATGCCTCATTCTTTGTGATTTCAAGATGAAATTTATTCCAAATTAGATAACTTTTTAGAATTTTGTGGCACTGAATTATTTCCCACCCACAACAATAAATTCATGGTTTGGAAATTCTATCTTTAGAAAGAAAAAAGGAAAAAAAACACACACTTTGTGTTAAGTATAAACAAATCCTTACTAATGAATCCCAACTTTATCTTTAAGTTGCCTTTCCTTTGTATATATTGAGTCTGTTTACATTTAATCACCCTAAAATCACCACAGTACGTTGGTCAAATGCATAATCAATTTACAAGAACTGTTTCAAGACTTAAATCGGCATAGTTAATTCCTGTACCTCTGGGAGAGAATTCTTGATATCCCCAGGGTCATTTTATTCATCCATATTCATTACGGCAACACTCCAAGAACTTTGTCCTGCAACTTAGAGATTTATTTTGCACAACCGTTTTTAACTCAGCAAGCAGCCCTACTTTCAGTAAGCCGCTTTTAAGACTTAATGACTAAGTTGTTACACAAATTGATATAGTTTATTTTTTTCACTATGTGCTAAGTTTTGTTAAGTACTTTCATACTTTTTGGAAAATAAAATCCTTACAAAAATGTTCTGTGTGAGTGGTGATAACTAATAAGCATTTATTCAGTACCCACCTTGTCCAACTGGACATTTTACGTATTATCCTTCTTTTCCCGATGGGAAAAACTGAGGTTCTAAGATATTAAGTAGCTCACCCGAAGTTTGGATTACAGTGCAAAGTTCAGTTTTCTACTGTTTGGGTTTTTGACCCCCAGAGATCCCCCAAAGTCAATGTGCTGAATGGGCAAAGAGCAACAGGGAAAAGACGCTATGTAACCAGCAATATGATACTCCATTCTCTCAACTTCTGGCTGACAAGACTAAAAATCTGGAATAGTGAGTGAAGATAAAAACAGAATGTGTTTCACCATCTGTCATGGGCAGTCTCCCCTGGCAGCAGATCTTTTTTTTTTTTTTTCCTCCTTGCTTCACACACTAGTGGGTCTCTAACTGAGCACTTTGAGCAGAAGTCACCTGCCAGAGTATATCACCTTGAACTTACTTGAAAACTCTTTGGCTGGCTCCAGAGTCAAGAGTGAATAGATTAAATAGATGAAAGGTAGACTGGAACTGCGTTCTGTCACTTCTTTAGAAAAAGTGTGTGTGGGGGGGAAGCTGCCAGTGGAGGCTTGAGTTATTGCTTTTCTAAATTCAGTGATGAATATTCCCTCTAAACCACCACACAATGCAATAGGTTTGGAAAACAATGAATCGTCTTCATCCTCTTTTCTTTATATTGTCAATAATTACATCAAAAAATGCAGGAATTGAGGCTGCTCACGGTGTGCCTGGGTGTTGGCCCCAGTCCTAGAAGCTGCATCCTCTGTGGTCCCTGCTGTTGTAAGCAGCTTTCAGGTAACCGAGTTCCAAAACACGGAGGGAGGCCCGTCCGCCACTCCTTGAGGCCTGGATCAGTGACATTCGAGCAGGAACCACCCCCTCTGTGGGAATCATATCAAATCCAGCTGTAGCTTGATTGCCTTCAACTCGGACCGTCCATGTGTGCTAGGCATTGTGCCTTCGGAAGACCAGGGAGAGGACAAGTGACATTTGACTCACCTGGGATGCCATTCAGACCTGGTCACAAACTTGGACTTCTGTCCTTTTGATGACTTCCTCCTGGCCATGGGCTCAGCCCACAGGATGGTGAAGCTATTGCGGCTGCGAGCCTCTGGCCAGGTGCTGCCTTCAGGGCAGGTGCTGATGCTGGACCCTGAGGACACCCAGGTGAAGGTGTGGCATGCAGTTCCACCCCACCGTGGACGAGGTCCTAGTGAACGCACTGGGCATGTCTGGGAAAGTCTGAGACATGACCAAGCAGCAGCCCCTCACAGAGCTGGCAGCCCGCAGGGACCTGGTGCAGGGCGCTGTCTGGAGCTGAAGTGGAGGCCTGACATGGAGTGGTCATGACATGTAATGACAAGCAGCTGAGGATCTGTGACCCCAGAGCAAACCCCGAGGCTTCCCAGAGCACACAGGAGCACAAGTTCAGCAAAGATGGCCGCTGGCGTGGACAGACACCCAGGAGCACCTTGTGTCCACTGCATTCAACCAGATGAACCTGAAGTGAAGCTCGGAGACACGTGGCTGTGCTCATAGGCCACACAGAGACCTCTCTGCTCTTGCATCCCCTGGCAGCGGACATGCTGCTCTTCTCTTCCTGCCTTTTGGAACTGGGACCTTCAGGCTGGAGTCGGGCGGCTGAGGTTGCAGGGCCACTGGGACCAGATCTTTGTCCTGGCCTGGAGTCCCAATTGGCAGCAGTTGGCCACTGTTTGCAAGGATGGATGCATGTAGGTCTACAAGCCCTGGTGTGGCCATAAGCCCCTTCAGAAGGCCCAAGACCCGAGGGGGCCCAGGGAGTCCGCATTGTCTGGGTGTGTGATGGTTACTCTCTGCTGATATCTGGCTTTGGCAGCGAACATGAGTGCCAGCTACTACTGTACTCGGCCAAGGCCCTGACCATTGGGCGCTTGGCAGTGCTGGGGCTGGATGTGGCCCCTTCTATCCTGTCCAGCCACGACCTGCACACTGGGCTGGTACTACTCACAGACCAGGGTGACACCTGCGTGCTTCTGTACAAGCTGCTCCCCGAGTCCTCTTTCTTCCTGGAGTGCAACAGCTTCTAAAACAATCACTCCAGAAAACAGTTCAGCCTGTAGTTCTGTGAAAACCCCAGGAGACACTGTGTACTAGGGGACAGAACAGTGAACTAGGAATCGGCACTTTTTCTGCCAGGAACTAACAATTTGTATGTCCTTGGACAAGTCACCAGTGTCAGGCTCTCCTTCCTTGTCTGCAAAGTAAGTGTGTTTGGCTGAGATAGTTTCTAAAATCCCATTGAGTTGCATATGCTATGATTTGAGGTGTATATAGAAGTAAGCGTTTACTACTGTATTTCCCCGAAAATAAGACCTTGGTGGACAATCACCTCTAATGTGTCTTTTGGACAAAAATTAATATAGGACCCGGTCTTATATGAGATAATATAAAATATAATACCGGGTCTCATATTAATTTTTGCTCCAAAAGTCGCGTTAAAGCTGATTGTCTGGCTAGGTCTTATTTTCAGAGAAACAGGGTAACAGGATGTTTATTTTCTATTTGTTTCCTTAGAAACAGAATGAAAGGATAACAAACCTTTAACGCAATGAAAGATAACCTTACATAGTTGAATTTAAATAGTACTGGTCTAAGAATCAAAACTCATTTATGTGTTAACTCTTTCTTGTCACATCAGCATGTGGAATGTATGTATATGTCTTCCGGTTTACACAGATAAGAAAAAGTAATAGCCAAATTACATTGACTTTACTGATATGTGATAGATATATTCAAATATAAAGTCTCCCTAATTCTAGGCAAGTGATTCACATATTCCTAATCTTACTGAAAGTCTAAAAGGTAAATGTGATGGGCTGAATTGCGTCCCTCCCAAAATTCAGAACTTGAAGCCCTCACCCTCCATACGTCAGAAAGTGAGTGTATTTGGAGACAGATAATTAAGGGAAAATGAGGTCATATGAGTGGGCCCTAATCTAATGTGACTGGTGTCCTTATAAGAAAAAGCGATTAGAACACAGATGACATAGACCAAAGGATGACCATGTGAGGATGCAGTGGCACTCTGCAAGCCAAAGAGAGAGAGGTCTCATAAGAAACCAAACTTACACCTTGATCTTAGGCTTTTAGTCTCCAGCATTGGGAAGAAATAGATTTTTGTTGTTTATACCACCATCTGGTCAACAACATTTTGTTATGGCAGCCCTGGCAAACTAATACAGTAAGTGTGATTTCTTCTTATTTTTTGGTTGAGGAAACATGACTCAGAGTGGTTAGGGAACAGATAGATCAAAGATCATGTTGTCGATAAGTGGCAGAACTGGGATTCAAACCTAAGTTTTTCTGCCCATGCACTTTCCATGTCACTGAAGTTTGCTTATGAAGCATGAAACACTGCCTTCCCCTTCCATGGGCCATATAGGTATCACCTATGGTAGGCTATGTAGCAGTACTTGCATACATATCTTTACAAAGATATTCCAAGTATGGCACTTTTATGAAGAAGCATAGCCTATTGCTCAGGACCCTGAGTTCCTCATCTGCTTGGAACGTTACTTCAGCTTTCAGTGTCCCCCCACCACCCTCTGCCTCAAATAATGAGTCAAAATTAAAGTATCTACCTCATAAGTTTGTTGAAAGGCTTAAATGAGATGCTGCATATGCAGCATTTACCATAAGCCTTGGCATATTTTCAGGACAAAATGTATATTAGCTATCCATAATGCTATCATTATTATATTAATGATCTAATTTGATTCCACAACTACTCTGAATGATAAACAGCTTGAGAGATGTCTGAAATTTTTGTGACCAACCTTTTCATGTTAAAGAGAAATAAATTAAGGCCCTGAAATAATAGCGAATGGTTTTGAAGGAGGAGAAAGTTCTTTTTTTATTTTTCTTTTATTTTTATTTTTTAAACTAAAATAGATTATTATAACTTCATTTATATCACATTTGTTCATAATAGCAGGATGATTATGACTCTTAATTTTTTAATCTAGTTATTGAAATAATGGAGTTGTAGATATTCAGTACAGACAGGTCTATTGAGCTAATTGTGATTGTTTCTTTACACCTTTAAGATACTGTTCTCAGTATACAAATAACCTGCTCATTTGTAGTGATCTTTATGACTCAGGGTATTTTTATTATACCTGAAAACTATAATTGTATCCCCTTAAGCATTTGAGTCTTTAAAGTTCTTGGGGTTTAAAAAGTTTTAAGTCGTTTTGCAATTACCCTTCCCTGTCTCCACAAAACAAATTTCTAGTTTGTAACAAAATGCATTGTGGCAAAAAGAATGTACAAAACGTTACTATATAGGAAACCTTTTTTAGGAATATGTTGTTAAATGTCATCAATGTTTAATAAATGTTTTTAGTAACAGGGTAGAATTAAGCAAAAACAAAGAAAAGGAAATTTCTCTTCAGCACTTTCGTAAACAAAAATTTCAATGACTTCAGTAAATAGCAACTATTTGATCATTTGGCATTTTTATTGACTTGATTAAACATTTAACCATGTTATTCTGAGCTTTAAAATAATCTTTAATAACTCTTTTAAGTGTGATTTGTCAGACATCGTTTCCTGAATGGTTCTTGACTCAATCCTGGGGTATAATTTGGGAAGCAGTGGGAAATTAGATTGGAGAAGAAAGTTTAGACCAGATAATGGAGAGAAACAAAATGAGGGTAAGAATTTTATTCTGTAGACAGGAAGGCACATTTGAAGATTTCTTAGTAGGGAAATGACTTCTGATGAACTCTGGAAGATTAATTTGGCAGAGATAACTACAATTTATTAGAGCAGAAACTGAAGTTAGGAGTTTGTTTTACTTTGTAAGAAATGATGAGCATTGGAACAAGGATGCCTGCATTGGACTGGAGAGCAGAGAAGAGGGATGAGAAACATCACTTAGTTTGATCAAATATACACGGAAAATATGGGAGAAGAAGAGTAAAAGGTTAGCTGATTAGGTTACAAAATTATGTGTAATCTAGAAAAATAGAAGTATTTAAGAGGCATTTAAAGCATAAGAGCATTTTTTTTTTAACTATTGAATTCGTTTGCATTTGCAGGTTCATATGAATCATATTCCAAGATAATAGTACTAGGCATGAATCTTCAAGGAAATACCGGAAGGACAGTTACCCCCTTATCTTAGTCTAATACCTTAGCTTTACAAGCAGGGTGCCGGGGAAGGGCAATTGGGTATCCGGTATTTTTGGTCTGTCATACTTGATGTAATTCTGCCCTACAAGTGGGGGCTGGGTGAAGAAAAAGAGCCTCAGGCCTCTCAGCTGCCCTTAACTAAAGTAGAGGTTTTGCAACACAGAACTGTGTGTGTGTCACCCAGGTGTGCCTGCCCCTTCCAGGGAGGAGCCATAGTTCTAAGTGAGGAGCTAAACCAAGGGAGCCCTGTATTCTTGGTTGCACCTATAGGGTTAGACTTCCTATTATGCTGAGCTGAAGGCAGGGTGGAGGGGTTGGGTGCGAGAATGGATTGTGGATTCAATGCCACAGACTTGCTATTCTTACTGAGATTTAGTACATTTTCTTATGTAAATGTGTCCTCATATGCTGTATGCCCTTAGGGCAATTTAGGCACTTTAGTTGCATGTGTTGTTTTAATGCTTTTCAACAGTTATGATTGTTTCACTTGTGAGAGTCTAGAGCTTCTCACACTGCCATTCCAGAAGTTGTCTCTTTATTTATCATTTGTTAATTGAGATTTTTTGCAAGTAAAATGTGCATAAATGAGGAAAAAAGGATTGTGAATGGGTCTGAAAACCCAGGCCATATGAATAGTGTTTAGGAGAACCAAAAAATGCAAGAGATGCCAGGAAGCAGTGTTTTCACTGGTGAAGATAACTTTAATCTGTGTAGCTCCACTGAGCAGAACTAAAATTAATACATGGAATTATTGGGAGGCAGATTTCACTAAATCTTTGAAGCAAGTTTAGTTGAGTGAACAATAAATGGCATCCAAATGTGTGGCACTGAACTCCGTTTTACAGGAGATGTGTGAACAAAGCTGAGAAAGCATCTTTTAAGGGAATGCTAGAGGAAATGTCTGCAATGATAGATCATCAGGCAAGATGAACATAGAAATGTTTGCACTGCACAGAAGCCAGTTTGGAGACTACTTATAAATCAGTATGAGAGAAGATGCTGGTCTGTAGGGGATAGTAGCAGATAAAATGAAGAGAAGTGGACTGGCACCTAGCATTGGACTAGCACCTAGCATGACAGGAAATGCTTCAGGGAAAGATACAAAGATGAGATTCATTAGAGCCTGTTGCAAACAGAGTTCACCTGGCTTTGAGTTAGAACACTCATTCCTTTTCATCTATAATCTAATGGGCCATAGCTGTGATTTAAGGGAACGCTTAGGTACCCATGCATCTTGCATGTTCTCCCCATCATTGGTTAGATGTAGAATTGTTTCATTAGAGCTCAACTTCATATAGTATCAAGACATCAGAAAACGTGAGCCTTGGAAGCTGACACACCAAGCAACAAAGAAAAAAATAAAGTGTGTACTTGCACAAAATTTCTGAAATGATTTGACTTTATCCCTATACCCAATAATAGTAAAAGTTTCCAGAAGCAACAAGATGTACACTAACACAAGTAAAAACAGGCAAAACAATAAATACATGTTTATAAGCTATAGACCCAGATCACAAAGTCAAGCATACTTTCATGCATTTTTTTTTTCACGTTAAGGAATATAAATGAGAAACCTCTCTACAATGAAAATCTATAAGACAAATTGCTGTAAAGCAGCACAAGATCAACAGAATAAATGGAGGAAAGTTTGAATAATATAGCCTTCCAGAAGCAAGTAGGTAGAAACTCTAAAGGGAATTAGAATGTGGTAAGAAAAAATTCTTTTCACCAGATTACCAATTTTGGTAATAATGAAAAGAATGCAAGAGCCTCATAATTTGAATTGTCATTCTATACAGCTCACTAAACTTCTTGTGCAAAAAAACACAATATTTGTGATGTATCTAATGGGGTAGAATGCTAGGAACTTTTTTCTATGTGTGTATCCTTATTTATGGCACTTATCTATGGTAAAATGTATTTCAGCAAGAAATTCTCAAAGTTTTTTGTTTGTGAATCCTGTTTTTATAATTAAAATAATACAACATATTTCAACCAAGGATATGATTTTAAAAAAATCAAGTTGTTAAGAAGACCTATTATAGGCATTAAGAATATTTTTTTTCTATCCTACTCTAGTCAGGTAGTTTTAAATTTTATATTCCTTAAATTTTATTTCTCAAGTTATAGAATATCATTGATGAGCTCATGGTGTAACAGGACTGACTGTATAAGAAATTCCCTGTAATGCGTTTATATAGCTTCAAATATAAATCAATAATTTTAAAACAAATTAGCAAAATATAACAGAAAAAAATATGTTAGAACTATGAATAAAGTCATTAATTTGAATATACTCATTGTACTGTGTCCCTCCACTCCTTCTGAAGAAATATGACTTTAATTTTCAAAAGATGACAGTTTTCTATATTGAGAATTTTAAAAACCATTAGCAAGTCATGAGTACAGATTCAGCATAAATTTGCTTTGGAAGGGATTTCGTTAAACTCTTTTTTATCATAAATAACATGTATGAAATTTGAATTCTGGGGGGTTTAATCTTGAGGTTATTAATTATTTACCGTGAAATATGTGGATAAATAATAAAATGTGTTGGTATTTTATTAGTGGTCATTATGGTCATTTATAATGTCATGCTGTTTAAGTAAAGACAGAATGTTTCTAATTTACTAGATTATAATATTCAAATTAACATGCCTAATTAATCCAAAAATTAATCAATTTACAGATAGTTAATAGATAATGCGACTTGTGTGATTAAAGATCTAAATCAAGCGATGTTTTTAATTTTAATTTTGTCCAATAAGAGTTGCTGTTTTTATGGATGTAATGAATGGAACAGTTTGGCTTTGATCTCTTGCACCATTATTTTAGAAGAAAGAATAATGTTTTAGAGAGTCATTATATAATTTCTTTCAAACAAAATAAGGGAAAAAGTGCATGTTTCTTTTTTTTTTTCCTATTAAAATTAAAGAGATGGCAACTTTGAACTTCGCCTCATTGCTTCATGTTAAAAGTAGTCCCTCGGCACTGATTAAGTTATAAAGCCTGTCAAATATATACACGTGACTAATTAATTTAGGTTCTCTTTAGTGGCTATGTTAGTAAAAATGGGCTACATACTGCTGCAGTATTAAACACCCTTAAAATCTCAGTAGTTTAGTTCAATGAAAGGTTCTCACTCATGCTGCATCTCCAACATGAATCAGCAAGGTGGCTCCTATAACTTTTTGCCCAGGTTGACAGGGAGTCTTAATCTATGGTTTCATACTCATCTAGCAGCAGGAAGAGACTATTGAATCTAGTACTGGCTACTAAGAGTCTGTCAGGAACTGACATTTCTACTACATTTTACTGGACAAAGAAATGCCTAACTTCAGCGATGCCGGGACATGAAATCTCGCCATGTTCCCAAAAGGCAGAGAGCCAGAAAATGATTTAACAAATAGAATTAATGGTAAAACATGCTGCATCTTGTTCTGATGTCATTGTTGGATAACGCTAAATATATCTTATTAGTGTTAGGAGCTAGAGAATGTGTGCCAACATTTTTTGAGAATTGATGGATTAACCTTAACATCCATTCCCTGATGTCTGTCAAATATTGTGATTCCTTTGACAACTCAGGATACTGTAATGTTATAGAGGTCACTTGGATCCAGTAACATTATTTAGTTCCAAGTAAAATGGCAGAAATGTAATGCGGTCATGACAAGAAGATCAGACTCATAGGACTTTTTCAATAAGGAATACACATATTGTTGGATGGTCTGACTAATGGAAGAATCTGGTAGGTGCCTGAAATAGCTACGGGACCGTTAAATTTGAGTCAAGCACTTGGAATAAGAATATTGATTCAAATCAGGAAAGGAGGGTTTAGCACTGAGGTAATCAGAATAAACAGACTGGCCAGAGGTGCCACTTGGCTAGTAGGAGAATGGATCCAGGCAGGAATCTTGACCAGGACCGACAAGATGAAAGCAGGTTAAGAAAGAACTGATGTTGGTGTAGGCAAGGATGAGGTTACTGGATTGTTTCAGAACGAAACGAAGTAAACCATACCACAGTTGCAGTTGACTTGACAGTACCTGACGTAGTACCCAGTAGGTCAAAATACACAATGGAAAGGTTTTTTGCTCAAATCTGACTTTTAAAGAGATTATGCAAAATGCAACCAAGAAATATCACTGTGTGGCTAGATATTCCAGCCTTTTAAGAGTTTAACGTATTAAGGATTAATATATACTGGTGAAGAAAATACATGACTTTGTGCCTAAAACACTCTGAATTTAATTCAGGAGGTAGAAACACCTCTTTGGTGTTAATAAGGGGCTTTTTTTGTGGGCTAAATTGGAGTTGAGCTCTTCAAATACCTGGGGATGTTTCCTGGATGATAGTATATGCTGTAAACACATTGCTAGATGAAGTTGAGAGATTTAGGTGGGAAAAGCTGGAAATTGTGTGAATATATTTATCTCATAGATAATTTTAATAATACTAATATAGTTTTAATATTAAATTGGAATACTTGAATTTTAATTCTATATTAGTTGAGAAGCTTGCTAATAGTAGATATTTTAGCACAGGTAAGAAATTTTACAGTCCATATTTGTAGTTTGAAGTTTCTTTTTCTTTTTACTTTTTATTTTATTGTACTTAAAGGTAGATTGAAAACTTTGTTTTACATATATGGCATTACATAAAAACACTGAGAATAGGAGTATTGTTGTTGATTAACTTTCTATACTTAAACTTGAATATTTATTAAGTTTATCAATCTAGATATCTATTAATCAGCTAGTGACACTAAGTGGAGACAAAAGCAGAGCCCAATGGAAAATTGAAACTACCCCTAATGTACAATAGCGTGTCTTTAATGTTTTATAACAACAGAAACAACAAATCTTTAGAGCTTTTGTACTTACAAGCCTTTTATAGTTCAGATGTCTTTTTAATAGCTAAATCTTTAAACCCATGATTACCCAGAAAATGGAGATTGTTCTATTTAAAAGACTAGCATATATCATTGTGTTCACTATATATTGGTTTTTAAGCACAAAGCATTTTTTAATGGGACTTTGGCATTTTGTAATTTTTATTTTAAAACTGAACTTCCTAAATGTGACCCCTTGATCTAATCTTAAATTTTAAATTATTTGGAAGAAGAATTTTCTACTAATGACAATAAAGTTTATCTCTTAGTAATTTGCTCATATCTGTTCACATCACAAGTACCTAAACTTCATTAATAATAAACTATTTTATTTAATAATAGGTAGAAAATAATTTGATGTATTTATATTTTTTTCCTAATAAGCTTTGCTTAAAACTTTGTTATGCCAATTTGAAATGTTTTGAAAATAGTGCATTTAGTTAGTAAAATTTCAATAGTATATCTGTATATCCTTTAAATATAGACTGCATTTTATTAACGCATTAAGTACTTTGTGAATCATTTTTCATACTATATAGATTTTAAATATGCATCCTATGTTGATTTCTAATTTATATAAAATTATTTTAAATTTTATGGAACTATTTTAAGGCACATTAAATGTAAGTGTATTTTTCATTACAAAACATGGGACACATATTTGAAATCGTTATTTAAATGTGTAATAAACGGAAGTAGATCTGAATGTCTATATTTAAGCTATTTTTTCCCCAACGGCAAGCAGTATGTGAAATAATTTGCCCTTATGCTATCAATCAGAGCTATTCCTTATTTAACTATAGATACTGTAGAGAAGATTATTCACAATCCAGAGACTACACTGCAGGCCTATTTACTTCCTCAATTTTTTCTCACTCACATTTATACAAAGTTTTGAATGCCTCATTAATCTTTAAGAATCTACCCAACAGTGCTTTAAAATCATGATCCTTCATGCACAATAAACCTAAATATTTTAAGCATCCTACAGTTTCATTTTGTAGAGAATATTGCTATGGTGAAGAAGAGATGTGAATAACAAGTAAAACAAACGTTTTTCCAGTTATTTTCTTTTATTGAATAGTATTTTAATGTTTACAATTGCTGTAAAAAACAAATAAACAAAAAAACACATTGTTTTGTTGCTTGAAATTGGGATTGGATTAGGAGGAAGAGCATATGAAGAGGAAGGTAAGAGTAGGCATTGGGCCTGCGGAGTTAGGGGCAGGTGGGAGATGAGGATTTCTCCAAGGTTTCGTTATAGCTGATAGTTAAGGTTTCCCCATTGTCCCCATCCCACTTTATTGGACTATTTTACCTTTGATGTCTCTTTTTTTTTCCTTCAGGAAGCTCTTTTGACTTTTAAGATTGCATAAGAGGTGTATAAGTCTTTTTTTTTTTTTTTTTTTTTTTTTAGTTTCAGGTGCACAAAACAAAGTAATACTTAGACGTTTATCATTTATATCCCTCACACTGTGTCAACCCCTTCCCCCATCCACTATCCCTCCCACATCGCACACAGCCATTACTTCTCCACTGTCTCTATTCCTAATGCTGTACTCCGCTTCTTGTAAGTATACACCCACACACATACACACACATAAACTTGTAGTTGACATTCATTATTGTTCAGCTTCAGGAGTACAGCCCCCCCCCCAAAAAAAAAAAAAAAAAAAAGATTAAAAAAAGAAACTCTGGGTGAAGGCCCAGAAATATGTTCTAATAAACCCTCTGGATTATTCTAAAAATAATAATAATAATAATAATAATAATAATAATAATAATAATGTATCGGAAGCTCGATCCAGAACAATTAGGAAACAAATGAGAGGCATCCCTGTGAAAGGAAAAACTGAAACTGTCTATTCACTGATGACACGTCACATCTTATATACATAACTTCCAAAAGAATCAACAAAAAATTATTACTAGTAAGATAATTCAAAGTTAAATGACAAAATATCAATACACAGAAATCTGTTTTATTTGTATATACTAGCAAGGAATAATCTAAAAGAGAATTTAAGAAAACAATTCCATTTTAAATAACATCAACATTGATAAAATACTTAGGAATAGTTTTAATAAAAGTGCAAGGCTTCTACACTGAAAATTAAAAAAAAAACAAAAAAAGTGTATAAGTCCACAGCACCCTGTTTTTATCCCTGCCATACAAAGTGCCATCCTGCTTAAGATACTATATTTTAATTGGCTATTTATTGAAGGTGATCTCTTTTATGGCAGAGACTATATTCTGTTTACCATTCATCTATAGCACTGGGCACAGTAATTAATGCATTCTTGGTCTGTAATAACTGTGTGTTGAATGGATGAACAATTACAATTTAGCCTGGATGAATGGAATAGGTTGCATACATTGGAATAGGTTAGACATTAAAATATGGTGGGAAAGGTAATGAACTCAAGGTCAGAATTGTTGGTATAGAATTTCTTCCCCTTTTCTGCACTTGAATTTCAGAGCCAATGAAAGGATACTTAGGAAATAAAATTTCTGACTTCTGATCCCAGTTTTGCAAATAGTTACCTTTGTGATGTTGGACAAGTTTCCTAACTACTCTAAGCATTTATTTCTGCATGTGTGAAAAGAAGAAACGTAACTCCATGATTTATAAGGTCTTTTGAATAACAAAAGTATATGTCAATGTGAAAAGTTCCTTGATATCAGTCATAGGCCTGGGAAATTAGCTAGGGAAGAGGGGCTCCTATTGGGTAGAGGATACGTATTATTTTGTTTTGTCATGTTTCAGTAAACTGATAATCAGGAAAAACAAAACAAACAAACAGACAAAAAAAACCCAAAAAAAACCTGAGAGCTCTCCTGACTCTATGGACAAAATGAAAGGGGGATGTCCATATGTCCTCGTGATTTTCAGAGATCTAGAAATGGAAATTAAAGTGTGTTTGTTACTGAAGCACAGACCTAATGATATCAGAAAAGGAAGTTCAAATGTACACTTCAGAGATGCAGTGTTGCAGAAGTTACAGTTTTGCTGTGGATGATTCTCATGTCACGAAGAAGGAGGTATATTAGTAAGGCAAGACGGATCCAATAATACAGTCACTTGAAGTGAATGGCAAAGGCTGGTGCAGCAGCTCTGCTCCTCTCAGCTATTTAAGAACCCCAGTTTCTTTCAAGTCATTGCTTTATCCCAGGGCGCTGTGGTTGCCTGCATGATCAAAACTAGGTTACTGCCATATCTGGTTTCCAAATGGTGAGGAAGAAGGATGAGTAGATAGAAGTACGTACGTGGGCAATGGAAGTAGCACACATCATTTCTTCTCACTTTATTTTCTTTTTGGTGAGAATTTAGTCAAATGCCTTGGTTTGAATCAAGGGATGCTACCTGGTGTGTCCAGGAAGAAAGGGAGGATGCATTTTGGTGGACATATAGAAGTCTCTACCACTGGGTGACGATATTATGTGACTTTTTAAAAAAAAAAGATATATGGTCAAATGCATTCAATGTGTACTTTATTAACTGATGACTATCACGTCACAAATATATACGTTTTTTGATATATAATCATGGTATGGTATAAACTTACGCTATATGCCCATTAAAATGATTTAGTAAAAACATTTTTAATAGCCTGGGAATGAGTTTACAATATGTTACTAGTTTTAAAAAGCAGAATATAAAACAAAACAAAAAATTATTTTTTGTAAATCTTGTGTCTATATGGAAATATTGGAATGATATACATAAATATGTTAATAGTACTTATTGCTCATGTTTTTGCTTTAGATAGCTGTTTTCTAATTTTCCCAATGAACATGTATTTATTATGTAAATCAGTAAAAGTAATACAATTTATATACAAAAGTTAATTCGAGGTGTTTGAAATGGTTCACAGGAGAATTTAACTTCAAGTTCATTGAATGTCAGCTATGCTTTGGCTAGAATTAGTAATTTCTGTGGCCAGAAGTTTCAGAGAGGCTTATGATATCCCAAAGCAAATTTGTCAGAAAATTTAGGGGAGAGAATGTGGGAAGGAAGGAGTTACAGCAGCTAGCCTATGATCTGCTTTTCTCACATTATTATGGGGTGTTGCAGGTGGGAAAAGTAGCAGATAGAAGACAGATAACTGGCATTCTCTTCTTGTAAACATGATAAAGTGTCCTCTGGGCAAATGTACCAATATTTGCTAGGAGGCAAATTCTTATCTATAAAGTGCTTTGAGCGCTATGACTCAGTTTTGTATTTTCTTATCAAACAAAGTACAGATTTATGAAGTATAGCTTCTTGGAGAGTGTCACATAAGCTATATAACTCTTAGGTGTTTCATAGTTTAATACTCACTGTTTTGTGAGACAATCCACGACCTTCATTTAGAGATCTTACGTTATTTTGTCCAAAAAGGAGACCCTGGGGAGCCATGCAGGATGTAGTAGACCTCTCTCTGCTTTTCTGAGCCTCTTGCTTGCTTATATTTTTAAAAGTATTAAAGTTTGATATTGGGTATATTAATTTGGTAGGGTTTCCATAACACAATATCACAGACACAGTGGATTAAATAACAGGATTTTATTTTCTCACAATTAATAGCTTTTGGTCAGAGGCAGTGTTACAAGATAAGACAAGATAAGATAAATGGATAGATGGATGTATAGATAGTTAGATACATACCCATAGATGATGCTGGATAGATAGATTAGATAGATTAGATAGATTAGATAGATTAGATAGATTAGATAGATAGATAGATAGATAGATAGATAGATAGATAGATAGATAGATAGATAGATAATCTTCAGACGCTTGATTCACATCCAGCATGGAAGGAGACTCCCGATCCTGGAAGTATGCAGCGAATGAACCTGGATAGAAAAGAGCGGATTCACACCTTTGATTATACACGTAGTTTGGGGCACACTTTCAGTGAGAGTATTAGTTGGGTAGGATTTACAACAAAATACTATATACTAGGTGGCTTAACCATCATAAATGTGTTTTCTTACAGTTCTGTAGGGTAGAAGTACAAGATCAAAGTGTTGGCAGCTTTGATTTCTCCTCCTACTTCTCTCCTTGGGATGCAGAGAGACACCTTCTCAGTGTGTCCTTACGTGGCCTTTTTTATCCCTTCTGTCTCTTTTCTAATTAGGACATCAGTCATAATGGATTAGGGAACATCATTATGGCCTCATTTAACCTTAATTTCCTTTTTACAGGTACTACCTACAAATACAGTCACATTCCAAAGTACTAGGGTTAGGACTTCAACATGAATTTTCAGGGGACAGAATTCAGTCCATAGCACTGGTTAGAATCTCTAATCTACATTTATCTGATTTGAAAGTTTAATTCCTTATGTTAGCTCAGAAAAACAAAGTAGCTGTGAGTTGTGATACTCTCTCAGTGATTTAACAGCTGTTTTATTATTAAAACAGTTGCATTCTGTAACAAATTCACCTAAAAAGTCTTATCATAAATCCCATACATGTAAAATGGATGTCTGAAGTGAAATTAGTACAACATTTAAATATAACTCTTTCTTATCTAAATAGTGTAGTTGGTTAAACACATTTATCTTCACTGTCTTGATGTTGAATATTTGCTTGTTTGTTTCCCCAGCCATGTTATGCGAGGTAAGAAGCATTTTATCATTATAAAACTTGATTCCTATTATAAGAGGATATCATAGATTTTTAATTAAATAGACGTTTTACCTTTCCAACCCAAAGTAAAAAGAAAGTAAAAATAAAGGTTTGATATTAGCATCAGTGCTGTTTCTTTTTTTATCTCAACTCATAAGCTATGTCCATATGTGATGTATTCAACAAATAAGATTTCAGTCAATATATAACCAAAGTGATTTAACCTTTGCTTGCTTCCCCTTTCTTCCCCCTTTCAAGGAAGCACTTGGTCTAATCAGAAGATTTTTTATGCATTCAGTCTTATACACGTACTGCGTAGAATTCCCCTCCAGTGAAGTGCTGCTCTTGGCTTTACCATAGGTCACCTTCTGGTGACAATGATTACCACCTGGAATTCTGAGCACCTGTTTACTTATTATGCAAGTGCCTTCTCTCCAGTGTAGCTGAGATGGGGCAGATATGTTTTTCTTTCCCTTGCTTCTTTATTCCTCAGTCCCTAGAAGGCTAACATCCCAGTCTGCACACGTGTACAGTAGGGAGGCACCAAATTTTGGTTTATGTCATGGCACAGGGCCAAAGTCAGCTATTTGCCATTAGGTTTTGGCCATTGGTAACTGAATGGCTGAATATCTACTTCAAAATCATGCAAATATCATCAAGGACTGAACAAACCTGGAAGTGCTGTCAATGATTTTGAAACATGTTATGTTTTCCTCCGAAACGCCAGGTTTGTGTTGTAGCACAGGACATGTCACAGAATTACTCAGTGTTGCAAAGAGAGTATGGGCGTCTTTCATTCTTCTTCGACTATGGAAAATCTGCACGATGTACAAAAAATATTGGATATTTTTTATCATGCAATTTTATGATAGTTCAAATAATTCAAACAGCAATGATTACATGTTTAAAAGATTTCTTTGATAAAAAAGGAAGCTTTGATATTACACTTTGCCGGTACAAATACTGACATAGATGAATAACAGCACCTTAATACTAAAGTAGACTTACTAGAAACCAATGATTGCTCTAAAGAAAAGAGCTAGTTCACTGGTAAGCACTGAACCATACAATCAGACTGCTATCTCCTGTACTCAGGCGTTTCTTTCATGATGGTTGTGTTCTATCCCTGGAAATATTTTGCTAAAATTGGTACACATGAAATTAAGTATGAACTGCAGTTAGGAATTCAGAGGCAATTTTGTTACTATGAAACTCAATTATATAGCTCCAGTGTAACATTTACAGATCAGAAATTTAAGGGCATTTTTCTTCCAGTGATTGATTGTGTTATGCATCACAACTGCAAACAAAAATCAAAATTAGAGCAAAGGGCAATAAGTCTGCTTCTGTAAATACTCAGAAAATATCTCCCTCAAGTTGTGTACAAAGTTTCAGTATGTGGGATTGCTTCAATGAAATTGCAATGTCAGCTTCAACCAAATCTTCAAGTCTAAAGAAGAGTTGTCTTTAATTGGGCATTATTAGCTGTAAAAGAAAACTTAAGAATTTTGGCAACATCATCCTTGACTATAACCTATTGAGGTTTAGTGGAACCAAAACATATCTTGTTCCTCCACTGATCTCAATTAAAAGTGAACATCTATTTAGTACTACAGATATTCAATGTAATAATCTGCAAGAGGAATTAGCAAGTGATAGTGCTGAGAATTATTTTTTCTGTAAAGCCAAAATATAACCAAAACAATCTTGATGCTACCCCTTTTAAAATTATAGTGTTACAATTCTACAACTCTGGGATGCAGTTTTAGCTTTATTTATATATTTTAAATATCCTGTGGTGATGGTGATAATCAGCTTCAGTCTTGGCTTTGGATAAATTGTGATTTTTAACACTCAGCTATTTGTCCTATATCCAAAATGTTTATTCATTTAATTTTTAATGTACACATTTCTTTGCCATAGGCTCAAGGTAATTTATGGAGGAAACTACAAGTTAAAGGTTAAAATTTAACCTTTAACCTTTAAATTATACCTAAAATTCAGCTATCTTTTTCTTTCCTTGGGCCTCAGGAAGAGTCCCCAGTGGACATCTCACCTCACTCATGACCTGCATTCGTGGACGAGGTTGAAATGGGTTTTCTAAGAAGACTTTTTATCGAGCCTCTCTGTCTGTAACTCAGATTTTTTTCCACAGTGAGAGAGCTTACTTCCTAGTTCCTTCCATCTTTCCCCTATGCCAGCCTCCACTATGGGTGGCCCCGTTTCAAGATATACCCAACACTAATGGTCATTAGCTCTTAGCTTCATAAGTATCTGAGAGGTTGGTAAGTGCAGGAGATGTGCTGTGGGTGGGCTCCTATGTCACTCCCATGGGCCAGAGAAATACTTTAATTTTCCATTCCAATACTTCTTCCAGTGCAGCCTGCTGGTCCTTTACTATCATATAATAAATATTGGCCTGTTTGATAAATACCTCTTTTTCAAGGACAAACACTAGTATTTAAGAGACTATAAAATATTAGTGTTTTAAGAGATTATATGCCTTTAGTTCATATTTAGAAATAATATTTCCTACATTAACAGTGTCTCTGACCTGCCCTTGGAGTATATAGTTCCTCAGTGTTGCTTTTAATTTCTACTTTTTCCATGGCCCACAGGAATCATAAAAATGTACATTAGCCTTTAATGTCTAATTTTATTGAGACCTAGGGACAGACTTTCTATTCCATTCCACCCTTTGGAGTCAGAGCCTACCTCTGATTTAAGAGAAATGGAAGCTGATGATTACCGGTATGTCCTACAGCTGACCCATGGATGAATAGGCACGTTATTGTGCCAGGTAGAAATAGATATATGAACAAAGATTGGATTAAAATAATAATAATAATTCATGGTTCCAGTTTACAATGCAGATAATTTCATCCTACCACCTCTTCCAGAAGATAAAACAGCGGGTCTGAAAAGGCCCTTACGAGTGAGTTAAGGCTAAAGAATTCTGTCCCACAACTAGAAAAAATAGAATTCTGGGGACCAAGACCACCCAGCAAGGGTTAATTTAACTGTCCAGAATTATCCAATAACAAAGCTAGAACTGGGCGTGCTGAGGAGGGCATGGCTAAAGAAAGGAAGGTATCTGTGTGTCCAGTGGAGGAATACAGCTGCTGGGCCAAGCAGGAAATTGTTCCAAGCAGGAAGCTCAGGAAGCTTGGTTTCCTTAGTGTTGTAACAAGAGCTATTAGTCGTCTGGTGTTCCAGAAGCATCATCACAGGGGAAGATAAATGTGCTTGTTTCCAAGTACTATGTTTGTTTGTTCATTCATTCATTTATTCATTCATTCAACCAGTTTTATTGAGTTCTAGGCTCTGGAACTATCTATAACTGAATAAAACAGGCAAAGGTCACTTGTCACCATAGAGATCACATTCTACAGGCGACAGGCAGACAATAAAAAAAAAGAAATAATGATAGTAGTATAGATTATTGTAAATTCTATGAAGAAAAAACAAGTAATGTAAAGGGGTAGCTTATTGAGTAAGATTTTAAAGAGGTTGGTCCCTTAGAAGGCCCCATTTGAGCAAGCACCCATAGGAGATGAGGGAATGAGCTGTTAACATTTGGAAGAAAATATCATCATCACACTTTTTATTAGTAGTACTTTATTATATCATTTTTGGTACAGTATGTAATTTGAGCATATCGTTGGCCTCTGTCAGTTTTGAGTGGAGAAAAATTACTCCAATTTTAGAGCAATTACCTTAATCATATTTATATATAAGTGAATTTGGATTATTCCTAAATTATTATTATTATTATAAAACAATCATATTTCTCAAACAACTGACTTCTTTTTGGGGAAAAGAAGAGTTTTAATACAGGAGTTTCCAACATGTTTGTGGCAACCATATTTATATAAAATTCAGTTACTTGGTCATTCACCATGCTTTGTGATTATACCTAATATAGCTAGACTCTGAGCAGATATAAGTATTTTATATATTTTAAAATTGAAAGATAATTTGCATATATTAAACTGCATAGAATTTAATGTACTGTGAATTTTGATACATGCATACACTCATGTACTGAAGTCTTAAGATACAGAATATTTCTATCACCCAAGAAAAAATAACATGTTTGTCCCAGGTAATCTATCACCACCTTCCCCAGTAACAACTGTTCTAGTTTTCATCATCATATATTAGTTTTTCCTTTTTAACAATTTCAAATAAGTGGAATCATGCAATATTTACCCTTTTGTGTCTGGTTTCTTTCATTCAGCATAATGTTTATAAGGTTGATGCATATTTTTGGGTGGATTAGTTTCTTTCTATTGTGAAGTTTTTTGTAATTGTAAGAATATACCAACATTTGTGTATCCATTTTCTGTTGATGGACATTTTGGTTGCTTTCCAGGTTTTGGCTAATATGAATAATTCTGCTACAGAAATTTTTACACAAGTTTTTTTATTTACCTATGTTTTCACTTTTTATGAATAAATATCTAGAAGTGGAATTGGTGGATCATGAAGTACTTGGCTGTTTTCGCCATTTAATTTGTTTAGTTCTATTAATTTGGTGAATTCTATATTCACTGAATGAAAGTAAACAGTCTCATTCACGTGATAAAAGTACAGAAGAACAAAGGGTGAACATTTTTTGGTGACTCTTTTTTTATTTACCATCTTCTCCTTTGTGCTGTAGTCCTGTTTTCTTCAGTTGTGTTTGTGCTATGGCACGTTTGGGTCTCCAGTCCTCCAGGCCAGGAAGGCTGCATGTAAATAGGAAAGAACTGTGACTAAAATGGCGTTTTGGACAAGGCAAATTATGATGAGAACGCAGCCGTGATGTCATGTTTAGAGGCTTTTCGTCAGTTGTAGTGAAATGCAAATGTGATCACAGCAAGTTTATTTTTTTTTTTCAAAACAAAAAAAAAAAGCAAACAACAAAAAGCAACTTCATTTAGTATGGCCTACCCCATGTAGTTGTGTGTTACAAGGGTTATGTTTGGTGTGTTGTAATCTGTTGGCAATTGTCTTAGGGAATTGATTCAGCACCAGCATCTCTGATTCTTCTGGTGTCAAGTTGGGTAAATAACTTGTTTATGCATTTTTTGGTCTTGTCTCTAAGTTAAAATTCTGGACCATCTCAGAGACAAACACTAGGAGTAGCAAAATATACTTGAATATTTCTAATAGATGAAAAACTTATAAAAAGGCATCTAAAAAATATTCTTCTAACAACAACAAAATATCTATTTTTTTCCTCAGGTTTATTTTGCCTGTTTTTAAAATGAGGTTGTTTAGTTGTATCAACATGAGGCTAAAGACTTGAAAATAATATTTTTTGAGACAGTCCTTTCTGTAAATATGTTCTTAATTGAATCAATATTTCTGTCATTTTTGTTACAGATCATGGAGGAAACAAATACACAGATTGCTTAGCCATCAAAGCTGAAGATGGAGCCAAATCCAAGACAGGTAAATTGTGAGACATGGAGAAATTGGTTTTGTTAACAGAGACTGGGATTACTACAAGATTGCCAGGGAGAATATTAACCTTTATTTTTATCATGTTTATCCCCAAATATTTGTTCATAGCAATATATTAGGAGGCCTTTTAGCCAACAACAGAAAAAAAATATTTTAAAGTATTTTCTTACAATAGAAATGTTGTTATAGAAGATACCATAGCAAATGATGGTTTCAAGGATGCCTGTTCATTTGATGGCAGGGTAACTTTCCACTTGTAATAACGTGTTTTCAACATATAAACTCCAAATGTTTATACTTTAGTCTTCTTGTTTATGTACCACACAGATTTATTTTCTAGCTTTAATAAAACTATCTTTTAAAAATTACTTATTTTTGCAGTTACAGTTGACATTCAACATTATCTTAAATAAGTTTCAGGTGTACAGCCTAGTGGTTAGACATTTATATAACTTACTTAGTGATCCTCATGATTAGTCTAGTACTCACCTGGCACTATACATAGTTGATGCAATATTGTTGACTATATTCCCTATGCTATACTTTACATTCCTGTGAATGTTTTGTAACTACCAATTTCTATTTCTTAGTCTTTTCATCTTTTTCGCCCAGACCCCCAACTCTACTCCCATCTTGCAACCATCAGTTTGTTCTCTGTATCTGTGAGTCTGTTTCTGTTGTTTGTTGATTTATTTTGTTCTTTATATTCCACATATAAGTGAGATTATATGATGTTCGTCTTTCTCAGTCTGACTTATTTTATTTAGCATAATACTCTCCAGGTCCATCCATCCATGTTATCGCATATGGTAAGATTTTATTTTATTTTTATGCCTGTATAATATTCCATTGTATATATGTACCACCTTTTCTTTATCCAGTTGCCTATTGATGAACATTTATGTAGCTTCCGTATCTTGACTATTGTAAATAGTGCTGCAGTGAATACAGTGTGCATATATCTTTTCTGATTAGTGTTTTGGATTTCTTTGGATCAATACCTAGAAGTAGAATTTTTAGGTCATAAGGTAGTTCAATTTTTAATCTTTTGAGGAACGTCTATACTGTTTTCCATAGTGGCTGCACCAATTTGCATTCTCACCAGCAGTGCACTAGGGTTCCCTTTTCTCCATATCCTCACCAACATTCGTTTTTTGAATTACAGATGATAGCCATTCTGACAGGTATGAGGTGGTATTTCATTGTGGTTTTCATTTGCATTTCTCTAAGGATTAGTGATATTGAGCATCTACTCATATGTCTATTAGCCATCTGTATGTCCACTTTGGAGAAATGTTTATTCATGTCCTCTGCCCATTTTTAAATTGGATTTTTTTTCCTTTTTTTGTGGGGGAGTGTTGAATTGTATGAGTTCTTTATAAATTTTGGATATTAATCCCTTACTAGGTGTATCATTGGCAAACATCTTCTCCCATTCAATAGACTTGTCAATTTGGTGGTAGTTTTCTTTGCTGTACAAAAATGTTTTAGTTTGATGTAGCCCCATGTGTTTATTTTTTTCTTTTGTTTTTCTTGACCAAAGAGATATATCAGAAAAATAAATAAATAAACACACACACACACACACACACACACACACACACACACACACATTACTAAGGGTAATGTTAGAGTTTAATGCCAGTGTTTTCTTCTAATAGGTTTATGGGTCTTACATTTAAGTCTTTACTCAATTTTTAATATGTCCTTGTATATGCAGTAAAAAGGTGGTCCAGCTTCATTTTTTTTTTGCATGTCTAGTTTTTCCAGCACCATTTATTGAATGGACTGTCTTTAACCCACTGTATATTCTTGCCTCTTTTGGCATATATTAAATGACCACGTATGTTTGGGTTTATTTCTAGGCTGTCTATTCTGTACCATTGATCTGTGTGTCTGTTGTTATGCCAATAACGTGCTGTTTTGATTATTCTGGCCTTGTACAGTTTGATATGAGGTAGTGTGATACTTCCTGTCGTGTCCAGCGCAGCAAGAGCTGTGGGAAGTGAGAAGGGTGGCACAGGGTTAAGAAAGACTGCAGCCAAGAATAGAGTGCAAGCAGGGCCAAGGGACTCCAGCCTCAATGACTGAGCCCCGAATTGAGCCAATGCATAACTTTTATTGATTAACAAATGAGGAAGTAAAGCTTGTTAATCTCAAGATCTGTGAGTTTCATACATTATAACTGGAAACTGATTCAAACCAATCACCCTTGCCTGCAGACAGTGGAACCAAAAGTCATAGGATGTCTTAGTAATTGTTGTTAGTACCTCCCCAAGGGACAAAACCTTTATGCTGAAACTTACTAATATGAATAGATGGAGAGCTGATTTTACCACATTATTGAATCTCTTCCCAAGCAGGATGTGGGAAGGAATGTAGCCACAGAGGAAGAAGCTGTCCTTAGCCAGGGGAAGGTGGGAGTCTATGCCCACCTCTATAAACCCCGTGAGTTCTCCAGATGGCCCCTATGCGACTGTACCTGACTTAGGTTGTTCCTTCCTTAGGGAATCTTACAGGTTATTGACTAACCAGCCATCCTTTGGGGCCAAACAGGGAGACATAAGGTTTACATAAGCACAAAGGTGAAGCAAAGTCCATGAAAGGATCCGTCTCACAGACTCTCCTTTCTTTAGGGGCAGGTACGAAGGGACAGACAGGTAGGCTGCTGCTTATCAACATCTCTCCCTTTTTATTTTTGAAGTATGAGAAACCCAGACCTTGTAGATTTTTCATTCATTTATGGCCTGTCGGATGGCTTGTTATCCACACCTGAGGACTAAACAAAATAGAATAAGAATAATTAACAAAAGTGCAATTACACCCGCACATCCTCCACCTAGGGTTTTCACTCAAGTGAGTGGATTTAAATGACACAGTTCTTTCACAGCTGTGGAAAGCGTCTCCTCTCCTCGGAGGAGTGAGAGCGTGGCATGAGACATCTGATCTATTTTTTCGTGTAGCTGTAGGATATCTATACTAATATCTATACTAAGGTTGGGAGCACGTCCCCGGAGGTGAGCTCATACCTCCAACCACAGGGTCCTAGTTTGGTTGTAAGAGAAAGGAGTCACATAGTTTTGCCACGCAGCAGCCTACCGATTTGTCCCCTCGTACATGCCCCTAAAGAAAGGAGAGTCTGTGAGATGGACCCTTTCATGGACTTTGCTTCACCTTTTTGCTTACACCTTATGTCTCCCTGTTTGACACCAAATGATGGCTGGTTAGTCAATGACGGGTAAGATTCCTCAAGGAATGAACAGCCTAAGCCAGGCACAGTCACGTGGGGGCCATCTGAAAAACTCATGGGGTTGATAGAGGTGGGCACAAACCTCCATCTTCCCCCGGCTAAAGAGAGCTTCTGCCTCTGTGGCTACATTCCTTCCCACATCCTGCTTGGGAAGAGAGTCAATGATGTGATAACATCAGCTTTCCCTCTATTTATATGCATAAAGGTTTTGTCCCTTGGGGAGGTACATACATCCTGAGACTTACGGTTCCACTGTCTGCAAGCAAGGGTGATTGGCTTGAATCAGTTTCCTATTATAATTTATGGGATTCACAGATCTTGAAATTAACAAGCTTTACTTCCTCATTTGTTAATCAATAAAAGCTATGTGTTAGCCTGATTTGGGGCTCAGTCCTTGTGGCTGGAGTCCCTTGGCCCTACTTGCAGTCTATTCTTGGCTACAGTCTTTCTTAACCCTGTGCACCCTCCTCGCTTCCCACAGCTCTTGTTGCGCTGGACGCGACTTCCGGCGCCCACTGTGGGGCCCAATTCTACGGCCTAATTTTGGGACTCACTTGTGGGGCTCGAGAAGGAAGGTCAACTTCGAGTCAGAATTCAAAGAGGTTTCAAAGAGGTTTCATGGCATGGAGAACCATGAGAGGTCACGACAACTACTGGAAGAAAGTCGGGTAACTCCCGGAGAATTGAACCAAGGTAAAAGGAGAATTTTCTCTTTCTGTGTGCAAGAGTGTGAATGTATCAGTGTGTCATTATAGCTTCATGGCCTTGGCTACGGAGCTTGTGTCGGCCTTAATCTGTGGTGCCATGGTATAAGTCATAAGGCGAAACGGTGACTTAACGCCTGACAGCGTTAACCAGGCCCGGGGTTTATACAGGTGTGCCATAGCCAAGACAGACCTTAAAGTCCCGTGAGGGACGCGGCCAGAGGAGCATCTGAATTGATTCTGAGTAAAAGTCTTTCTCTCTATACTTTTCTCTGTACATAATGGGAAATGTTAATAGCCAATATGGGTCTTATGTTTGTTTGCTTAAACACTTTCTTGAAGCTGGAGGAGTTGAATGTGAGATCAGAAATTAGAGGAGCTTCTCAAAGTAATTGAGACTTATTGTCCTTGGTTCCCAAATTTAGGGACATTAGATTTAAAAACATGGGAAAAAGTTGGTACAGAACTCCGCGGATTATATCATAAAGGAGTTTCTCTCCCAGTAACCATCTGGGATACATGGAAATTAATCCTGTCAGTTCTAGAACCTTTACAAACTGATGAGATCGATAAAAGAGAAAAGGAAGTACAAGAATCTAAGAAAAAATATATATTGTCTCTGGAAGTTCCTACCGTAGTTCCCATGTAGTTGGAGCCCTCAGCTCCCTCAACTGATCTATCGCTGGCTTTTATGGCGTGTGAATGGGATTCACCAGAGCAGCAGGGAAAGAAAAGCATTAATCCTTTTCTTTCCACCATGCATTTACCTCTCCCTCTTTCAGGAGGCTCTCCTGCAGCTCTCTCTGCTGTGAAGAAGGACATAAGACAGGCTAGACTGGAAGGGGACATCGAGGGATTTGCCTTTTCTGTTGTCATTCATAACCACATTACCCCTGACACGGATACAAACCACCCTAACATTGTTCAGGAATGTTTACATGAGCCATTTTCATTTAAACTTTTAAAGGAGCTAAAACAGGCAGTAACTCAGTATGGCCCTAATTCTCCTTACACCATGGGTCTTATATGGAGTACAGCTGATGACATTGATTAATTTCCACAGATTGGAATAAGTTTGCCAAGACTTGCCTTTCCTCATCCCAGTTTTTGCAGTTTAAAACTTGATGGATTGATGGTGCAGAAACCCAAGCTAGACATAATCAGGCTCACAATATAGCTATTGTCAAAGATCAGTTGCTAGGGAGTGGCCATTGGGGAAACTCCCAAGATCAATTAGGAATGAATGAACAGGCTGTTGACCAATTACAAAGAATTTGCCTAATGGCATGGGAAAAAATAGAAACTGAGGGTAAAGCCCCGATGTCATTTCAAAAAATCTTACAAGGTCCTCGAGAACCATACTCTGAATTTGTTGCCAGGTTACAGATGCTATCAGCAAACAGGTAGCCAATTTACAGGCAGATGAGATAATGTTACAAATCGTGGCATATGATAATGTTAATGATGACCGCAAAAAGGCTATATAGGGACCATGAAAGGAAAAACAGACAGTATGGGAAACATCTGTTTGTGTCAAGGAGTAGGAACCCAACTATTTAAAACTGCTATGTTAGCTTGAACCATGACTGGATTCAAAATAGGTCAAAATAAATTTCCTGGTACTTGCTATAATTGTCAGAAGGCAGGCCATATCAGAAATGAATACAAAAATAAAAACAGTTCCTGTTTGCCTAATGCTAATACTGTTAAGGGACCTAAACCACCTGGATTGTGCCCTAAATGCCAAAGAGGAAATCACTGGGCTTCTGAATGCAGATCAGTTTTTCATAAGAATGGGAGCCCTCTTCAGGGAAACGGGAAGTGGGGCCAGCCCCAGGTCCCAAAGACAAAAATCAGGGTATATTTAAATCAGACTGCTTTTCAGAATTATCAGGCATTACCTCCCCCAAATTTCAATTTAGCAATTAAGTCCTGCTACAGAAAAAAGTGATGCTATAGATCTCTGTGCAGCACAAAATATTACTTCCTGGAGAATCTCCTTTACGTGTGCCCACTGGACTTTTTGGACCGATTCCCCCAGGTGCTGTTCGACTTCTTCTTGGTTGTTCTAGCTTAACGGCCAAGGGAGTTACAGTACGTACTGGTGTTAATTCAGACTATAAAGGAGAAATTCAAATTATAATGTCTTCATCTGTTCCCTGGACTGCCAAAAAGGGAGAGTGGATTGCACAATTACTTTTCCTCCCATACATTCTCCCAGGAAAAAAGGGAACTCAAAAAAGGGGAACTGGAGGTTTTAAAAACACTAGACAGACAGAAATTTTTCTAGCAGAAAATATATCAGGAATTCACCCAGTTTGTCAAACAGATACAGGGTAAAAGATTCATAGGTCTTTTAGACACAGGGACAGATGTTTCCATAATCAGCTCTCAGGAATGGCCAAATAATTGGAAATACAAGAGCCAAACATTAACATAGTAGGGGTCGGCCAAGCTTCATGTTTGTGCCAAAGTGTCTGCATTCTTCCATGCCTTGGGCCAGAGGGACAAAAAGGATTTTTACAGCTCTATGTTGCAGGTGTTCTAGTTAATTTGTGGGGTCAAGATCTTACACAATGGAAAACAGAAATTTGGAACAATACAGTCCTCAGAGTCAATAAATTGAGTCAAATGGGATATCAACCAGGAAAAGGTTTAGGAAGAATTAATTAGGGAATCACTCAACTTATACAGCCCTTGTCTCAACAAGGACATGAGGGACTGGGATATAAATCAGAAAATCAGGAGGCTTTTATGTAGGGGCCACTGTTGAGCAGCTACGGGCTCTAGTAGCCCTTAAATGGATAAACAATAAGCTTCTATGGGTAGAACAGTGGCCCCTCTCTAATTAGAGACATTAACAGAATTAATACAGACTCAATTAGAACAAAATCATATAGAATCTTCTATCCCTTGGAATTCTCCTGTTTTTGTTACTAAGAAAAAAATCAGGAAAATGGTGAATACTCACAGATCTGTGAGCTATCAATGCTATAATTGAGCCCGTGGGTGCTTTACAACTTGGGCTCCCACAACCTTCTATGATTCCAAAAAATTGGCCTTTAATAGTTATTGATTTACAAGATTGTTTTTATACAATCCCTTTACATCCTCAAGATTGTCCTCAGTTTGCTTTTTCTGTTCCTTCAATTAACAATAAGGAACCCATAAAGAGATTTCAATGGGAAGTTCTCCCACAAGGAATGCTTAATAGGCCTACAATTTGTCAGCTTTTTGTAGCCAGAGCATTACAACCTGTAAGAACTAATTTCCAAGATTGTTAAATTATTCATTATATGGATAATATTCTGTGTGCTGCATCTTCTATAGAGCTTTTAGCAGCATGCTTTGAACTTAAAAAAAAACACACAAAAAAAAACAACACCTTGATTTGGTTGGACTCCACATTGCTCCAAATAAAATTCAAGCTATAACACCAGTCCAATATTTAGGAACAATTGTAGACCACCAGTATATCAAACCCCAGCAAGTCCAAATTAAAAGAGATCAAATTTCTACTTTAAATGATTTACAAAAATTGTTACGAGACATTAATTGGTTACATCCAACTCTGGGTATTCCCACCTATGCTCTCAGTAATTTATTTGGTCTTTTGTGGGGCCCCCTTCAACTAGGTAGTACCCGCACCCTAACTCCTCAGGCCAACAAAGAGTTAGAATTGGTTGAAAAGAGATTTCAAGATGCTCAAGTTCAAAGCATTGATCCCTCTATGCCGTTACAAATGTTAACTTTCCCTATTTCACATTCGCATATGGTGGTCATTATTCAACAAAATGACCTGGAAGAGTGGCTTTTTCTGCCTAACATTGTTAAGTCACTTCCATGTTATGTAGATTTAATCTCAGAACTCATATCATGAGCTCACACTAGGGTACTTCATTTAAATGGACAGGAACCCAGTAAAACAGTGGCTCCCTTTAAAAAACAACAAATAGTACATTTAAACATTCATTCTAAATCTTGGCAAATTGCTGTTAGTGACTTTTTTTGGAATAATGACAATCATTACCCCAAAAATAAGTTATTTCAGTTTCTCCTGAAAACTAATTGGATTTTACCTAAAAAACTCAGACAGACTCCTATTCCTCAAGGCATTACAGTTTTTACAGATGGATCTAATAATGTTAAAGCAGTAATTGTCAGCAAAAGAGGTCATCAACTTACACCAACTGTACTTCAGCACAAAAGACTGAGTTGGTGACAGTTTTAATCACTTCACAAACTTTCTCAGATCCTTTAAATATTGTTTCTGACTCTGCTTATGTTGTTCATACAATACAAAGTATTGAGACGGCATCTCTTTCTAATAATTCCAATCAATCTCTTCAGATTTTATTTTCCCAACTCCAACAGATTGTAAGGAATCGTCAACACCCTTTCTTTATCACCCACATCTAAGCTCACACTACATTACCTGGTCCTATGACTCAAGGTAATTTTATTGCAGACTCATTCTGCAGTGCCCATGTTACAGAGGCAACACAGTTTCCATTCTTTGACCCATACCAATGCTGGTTGTCTTTGCTCTCGGTTTCCTATCACTAATAAACAAGCTCGACAGATTGTTTACACATGTCCGACTTGTCAGATTCTTAATGCTCCACAGGAATGCCCTGAAAAAGTAAATCTTAGAGGTCTTGTACCTAACGCCCTTTGACAGATGGATGTAACTCATATTCCCTCTTTTGGACGTTTGTCCTTTGTACATGTCACCATTGATACAGCTTCTGGCTTCCTTGTAGCTACTGCTCAAAGTGGCAAGACTACTGCCCACACAATACACCACTTTTGTCTGTTTTTCAATTATGGGGCTTCCTCTAGCAATCAAAACAGACAATGTCCCTGCATGCACCAGTGCCAAGTTTACAAAATTCTGTACTAAATGGCACATTACTCACACCACTGGTATTCCTTACAACCCACAGGGTCAAGCCATTGTTGAATGTGCTAATGCCATGTTGACAAAAAGAATTACAAAAACAAAAAGGGGGAAAAATAGGGGAACCCCCACAGATACAACTAGCAAGATCTATGTTTACTTTAGATCTTTTGAATTCATCTGGCTTAGATACCAAGGCTCACCTTGGATGCACTGCAGCTGAGAAACATTTTAACAGTCTCCAGAGTCCAAAACCTTTAGAAAATGTGCCTATCTGGTGGAAGGACATTCAAACTAATCAATGGCATCTAGGAACTTTATTGACATGGGGACGACGCTTTGCTTGTATTTCTCTAGATCCTGAAAAATGACCTTTGTGGATACCTGGCCGGTGTGTTAAACCATACCATGAACGGCAACCCGTGGAAGAGAGGACATTTATGGATACCAGTCCAAGCTCCTAGGGTGTGGGGAGGCTCCCTAACTGTTCATGTTGTTCTACAACTTCTGATAAGATTTTACATAAAACTAAAAGATTTATTGGAATTTTTATTTCAGCAATTATGAGAATTATAGCAATAGACACAGTGGATGCAGTCTCTGGAGTAGCTTTACATCAGACTGTACAAACAACCCAATTTGTACAAGAATTGCATGAAAATACTAGTAAAACTTGGAATCAACAAATTAGAATTAATCAAGAAATTAGTGTTAGATTAGTTGATTTAGAGAAAACTGTAGTTTTTCTTGGAGATCAATTAGAAAATCTCCATATCATGATTACTTTAAAACGTGATTGGAATGTTTCCACTTAATGTGTGACTCCTTTCTCTTACAACCAAACTAGGACCCCGTGGTTGGAGGTACGAGCTCACCTCCAGGGACATGCTCCCAACCTCACTGTAGATATTCTACAGCTACAACAAGAAGTAGATCAAATGTCTCATGCCATGCTCCCACTCCTTCCAGGAGAGGAGTCGCTTAGGATAGTTCTCTGCGGCTGCATAAGAACTATCTCATTTGAATCCACTCACTTGGGTGAAAACCTTAGGTGGAGGATTTGTGGGTGCAATTGCACTTCCGTTCATTATTTTGTTTAGTCCTCAGGTGTGCACAACAAGCCCTCCGACGGGCCATAAATTAATGAAAAATCTACAAGGTCTGTGTTTCTCATACTTCAAAAACAAAAAAGAGGAGATGTTGCCACACAGCAGCCTACCCGTCTGTCCCCTCGTACCTGCCCCTAAAGGAAGGAGAGTCTGTGAGACGGATCCTTTCAGGGACTTTCCTTAACCTTTGTGCTTACGCTTTATGTCTCCCTGTTTGGCCCCAAAGGATGGCTGGTTAGTCAATGACGGGTAAGATTCCTCAAGGAAGGAACAACCTAAGCCAGGCACAGTCACGTGGGGGGCCATCTGGAGAACTCACAGGGTTGATGGAGGTGGGCACAGACCCCCACTCTCCCCTGGCTGAGGAGAGCCTCTGCCTCTGTGGGTACATTCCTTCCCACATCCTGCTTGGGAAGAGAGTCAACGATGTGATAACATCAGCTCTCCATCTATTCATATGCATAAAGGTTTTATCCCTTGGGGAGGTACATACATCCTGAGACTTACGGTTCAGCTGTCTGCAGGCAAGGGTGATTGCTTTCAATCAGTTTCCTAGTATAATGTATGAAACTCACAGATCTTGAGATTAACAAGCTTTACTTCCTCATTTGTTAATCAATAAAAGCTATGTGTTGGCCTGATTCGGGGCTCAGTTGTTGAGGCTGGAGTCCCTTGGCCCTGTTTTCACTCTATTCTTGGCTACTGTCTTTCTCAACCCTGCACTGTCCTCCTTGCTCCCCACAGCTCTTGTTGCACTGGACGTGGCTACAGAGTAAGTAGAAACATTCCAATCATATTTTAAAGTAATTAAGATATGGAAATTTTTTAATTGATCTCCAAGAGAAACTACAATTGTGTCTAAGTCAACTAATCTAACACTAATTTTTTGGTCAATTCTAATTTGTTGATTTTAAGTCTTACTTGTATTTTCATGCCATTTTTGTACAAATTGGGTTGTATGTACAGTCTGATGTAATGCTACTCTAGAGACTGCGGCCTTGGTGGCTGTTGCTATACTTCCCATAATTGCTGGAATCAAAATTTTAATCTTTTAGTCCAGTGTAAAATCTTATGAAGAAGTTGTAAAACAACATGAACAGTTGGGGAGCCTTTCCACGCCCTAGGGGCTTGGACAGGTATCCATAAATGTTTTCTCTTCCATGGTCTGTCGCTCATGGTATGGTTTGACACACCAACCAGGTAGTCACAAATGTTGTTCTTTAGGACCTGAAGAAATACAAACAAAGCCTCGTCCCCATGTTAATAAAATTCCCTAATGCCATTGATTAGTTTGAATGTCCTACCACCAAATAGGCACATTTTTTCAAAGATTGTGGACTGTGGAGACTATTGAAATGTCTCTCAGCTGCTGTGTGTCCAAGGTGAGCCTTGGTATATGAGCCACATGAATTAAAAAAAATTAAACATAGCTCTTGCTAATTGTATCTGTGGGGGTCCCCTATTTCTCCTCCTATTTGTTTTTGTAATTGTTTTTTCAACGTGACATTAGCACGTTCAATGATGGCTTGATCCTGTGGGTTGTAAGGGATACCAGTGGTGTGAGTAATATGCCATTCAGCACAGAATTTTGCAAACTTAGCACTGGTGTAGGCAGGGCCATTGTCTGTTCTGATCTTAGGGTGAATAAGTTGATGACCTTTTTTGCTGACAATTACTGTTTTATCATTATTAGATCCATCTGTAAAAATTGTAAAGCCTTGAGGAATAGGAGCCTGTCTGAGTTTTTTGGGTAAAATCCAATTAGTTTTCAGGAGAAACTGAAAATAACTTATTTTTTGGTTAACGATTGTCATTATTCCAAAAGAGTCACTAATGGAAATTTGCCAAGATTCAGAATGGATAGTTAAATGTGTTATCTGTTGTTTTTTAAAGGGAACCACTATTTTACTTGGTTCCTGTCCATTTAAATGAAGCACCCTGGTGCGAGCTCGTGATATGAGTTCTGAGAGTAACTCTATGTAGCTTGGAAGTGACTTAACAAAGTTGTTAGGCAGAAAAAGCCACTCCACCAGGTCATTTTGTTGAAAAATTAATGCTCTAGGCAAATGAGGAGTAGGGACAATTAACATATGTAAAGGCAAAGAGGGATCCATACATTTAATTTGAGTGTCCTGAATTTTCTTTTCAACTAATTCTAACTCTCTGCTGGCCTGAGGAGTTAGAGTGCGCAAACTATCCAGTTGAGGGGGCCCCAGCAAAAGACCAAATAAATTACTGAGAGCATAAGTGGGAATTCCCAGAGTTGGACATAGCCAATTTATATATGCCAATAAGTTTTGTAAATCATTTCAAGTAGAAATTTGATCCCTTCTAATTTGGACTTAATTGCTGAACTGAAAGTCAGGGTGAGGTACTGCCTGATAATTCTGAAAAGCAGTCTGATTTACACATGCCCTGGTTTTTGTCTTTGGGGCCCGGGGCTGGCCCCACCTCCCATTTCCCTGAAGAGGGCTCCCATTCTTATGAAAAACTGATCTGCATTCAGAAGCCCAGTGATTTCCTTTTTGGCATTTAGGGCACAATCCAAGTGGTTTAGGTCCCTTAACAGTATTAGCATTAGGCAAACGGGAGCTGTTTTTATTTTTGTATTCTTTTCTGATGTGGCCTGGCTTCCCACAATTTTAGCAAGTACCAGGAAATTTATTTTGACCTATTTTGAATCCAGTCATGGATCGAGCTAACATAACAGTTTTAAATAGTTGGGTTCCTACTCCTTGACACAAACAGATGTATCCCATAGTGTCTCTTTTTCATTTCATGGTCCCTATAGCCTTTTTGCAGTCATCATTAACATTATCACATGCCACGATGACCTCATATCTTTGAGGTCAAACAGGGAGACATAAGGTATAAGCACAAAGGTGAAGCAAAGTCCATGAAAGGATCCATCTCACAGACTCTCCTTTCTTTAGGGGCAGGTACGAGGGGACAAACGGGTAGGCTGCTGCGTGGCAACAACTTCCAACTTTGTTCTTCTTTCTCAAGATTGCTGTGGCAGGGTCTTTTGTAGTTCTGTATATATTTTTGGATTATTTATTCTAGTTCTGTGAAAAATGTCATTGGTATTTTGAGAGGGATTGCATTGAATCTATAGATTGCTTTGGATAGTACAAACATTTTAATTATATTATTTCTTCCTTCCACGAGAATGGTATATCCTCCCATTTATTTGTGTCTTCGTCAATTTCTGTCTTCAACATCTGATAAGAATGTACAGGTCTTTTATTTCCTTGGTAAAATTTACTCCCGAATTTTTTTTTTATTACTATTTTTTGATGCAATTGTAAGAGGATTGTTTTCTTAATTTCTCTTTCGGATCATTTGTTACTGGTGTATAAAAATGCAACCAATTTCTGAATATCAATTTTGTATGCTGCTACTTTACTTAGTCTGTTTATCATTTATTATAGTTTTTTGGTGGCAGTTTTAGGGTTTTCTATATATAGTATCAAGTCATTTGCAAATAGTGACAGTTTTATGTCTTCCTTCCCAATTAGGATGCCTTTGTTTTCTTGTCTGATTGCTGTCTCTAGAACTTCTAATACTATCCTGTTTCCCCAAAAATAAGATTTAGCTGGACAATCAGCTCTAATGCATGTTTTGGAGCAACAGTTAATATAAGACCCAATATTGTATCATATCATATCATATTATGTTATATTACATTACATTATATTATATTATATTGTATTATGTTACATTATGTTACATCTTATATATTATATAAGACCGGGTCTTATAGTAAAATAAGACCGGGTCTTATATTAATTTTTACCCCAAAAGATGCATTAGAGTTGATTGTCTGGCTAGGTCTTATTTTGGGGGAAACACAGTATGTTGAATGAAAGAGGTGAAAGTGGGCATCCTTGTCTTGTTTCTGATCTTAAGGAGAACACTTTTTGCTTTTCCCTGTTGAGTATGGCATTAGCTGTGGGTTTCTCATGTCTCAGATTTGACTGTGTTGAGGAGAGCTTAACACAGGAAAGATGGTGCCCTCGTATTGGCTACATGTGAGGCAGTCTCCACACAGGGATAATGGAGGCTGGCCCTCTAGCTCTTGCCCTGAGTCCACACCACCCAATCTTTCCCTGTATGTCTCTGATACCTCTTGAGTCACTGCCCCTCCACCAGAGCACAGTGTGAGTGCTTATAAGCGAGTGAGTCTGCGTGTGGGCCCTTTAAGAGGACATCTGGGTTTCCAGTCATGTTGTGTCTCACTGGGACAGGCAGAATCATTGCTGATTTTCACAGCCAGATATTGTGGGGACTCCTCTTCCTAGTGCTGACCCCCTTGGCTAGGGAGCCTCATGGGAGGCTGGGACCCCCAGACTCTTCAGGGGAGACCTCCACCAAGGTGTCCCTACCTGGTGCTCAACCACTATCTGTAGGTTTGGTGTCAGCCCATTTTGCAGCTCTGCCAGTCTTGAAATGGCCTCATCTTTATAGCCTTACTTATAGGGGTTCTGTCAGCTAGTCTTCAGCTGGTTCTTGAAGTTGATTGTTTTATACTTTAGGTATAATTTTAATGTGGTCATGGGAGGCAGCCCACACAGCATTTACCTATTCCACCATGTTTCTAGTTTATTCTTGATGTATTGGCTAGTTGGTTTGAGGTGAACCATACTTTTCCATTTATCTAAGTCACCTATATAACCTCTCCTAAAGTATGACAATTATTCTATGTGTTTGTAAAATGCTTGGAATTTGAACTCCTGAGTATTGCACCTGCTAAGAACATGGTCAGAAAAGATAGCAGCAACAAACTGCATAAGGGGAAAAAGTTTAAGAAAACATTTTTAGAGCTCATTCACCTCTATCAAGAGTGATGAATTCAAACTGGCTCATCGAAGCAGCAAATACATTTCATCTCTCTACTGACCATAAACTCTGCTGAATCACATTAATATTTTCTTCCTGTGTCTGAGAACTGTTTCCTCTTCAGTGGATTCTTGATGACACCAACATATTTGAGGTGTATTTCTGGTTCCTTTCAATGATGAAAAAGTTAAGTGTTAATTTGACTACTCAAATTTTGTATATGACTTTCGTAGAACTATCAAAATATGTCAAGGATGAAGGAAAACATTCTGATAGTATTTAAATACATCTCTATTGCAGAAAGATGTTAATGTGAATATAATAGACAATCAGTATTTTTGTGTTCTGCTTAAAAAGAGAAAATATATAGGTGTTAAACCTTATTGATTCCTTCACACATAAAAAAGAGAATGAATCCTATGTAGTTTAAACAAAATTGCCTTTATCTTTAATGAGATTTAAAATAATTTTTGAAGTATTATGGGATTTAGTTCAGAAAAATAAGGTCACATGATGTCCTTTAGCAGCAGCGTTGAAGGATGCAAGACTTTTAAGTTTAAGATGAAGTCAGTCCTGGTATAAAAATAGTAACAGTTATCATATACCAAATATTCATTATATACCATGAACATTGTAGCTTTAAATTTATTCTTCATGATGAACTCAAAAGTTAGTTTTAAGTATAATTTATATGATATAGGTGATAAAATTTGATGCCTAAGGATAACAAACTACATGCCCAAGATCACACAAACCATTAAGTGACAAAAACATATTTGTAACTGAGTCTCCCGACATAAAAACTTATGTTCTTATCTTATACAGACTCAAATTTTAAAAAAAGGAAAAAAAAAAAAAAAAAACAGAAAAGAAAAAGAAAACCATTTTTGACAATTGACTTGTTAGAACACAAAAATATTAGCTGAGGAAATCTATCTTCTAAATAATAAAATAGCTAATATTCCCTTGTCATTATTGAAGGAGATAGAAATAGAGAGATGCAAATAGGAAATTTCCCAGTTACTTTTCAGCCCATTCTGATTATATGTGATTTCTGATCAAGTGAACTATTCAATTTCCATGTTTGTTTTATATTTCATTAATTTATGTTCTTAATTTTATTGTTTCTAATTCTTTGGGATTTAGCACACTGTTACTATTCTATCTTTGAAGATGAATATTTAAATAATTAGTTTTCAGGCTGGCCTATTTTTTTAACATATTCCCTTCTTAATGTTCTGAGAAATACATCGTTAGGTGATTTTGTTGTTATGCTAGCATCCTAGAGTGTACTTGCCCAATCCTAGGTGGTATAACCTACTACACATCTAGGCTGTATGGTAGAGCCTATTGCTCCTAGGCTTCAAGCCTGTGCAGCATGCTACTGTACAAGAAAACACAAGATTAAATCAACCATAAGAGTGTATGATGCAATCAAGGGATGTGGTAAACTTAAGATATATGAGGCTGCTGCTGGCATAATACACACACTGTTTTACAGAAAACTTTTTTAATAAGTAGAAAGAGTTCAGTCTAAAATAATGATAAAAAGTTTAGTAAATACATAAACCAGTAACAGAGTTGTTTATTATTATTATTATTTTGTAGTATACATAATTGTATGTACTATACTTTTATACAGCTGGCAGTACAGTAGGTTTGTCTACATAAGCATCACCACAAACACATGAGTAATGCATTGTAGTACAATGTTACTACAACCACAACATCACTAGGTGATAGAAATTTTTCAGCTCCATTATAATCTTATGGAGCCACTATCATGTGGTCTGTCATTGAAGTGTCGTTATGCAGAGCATGACTGTACATGTGATGCAATTAGGTTTCTTGTGACAGGACTTTAGCTGCTTCCTGCACAATTTTATATGTAATATTTTGTTACAAAAATTATATTTTTCTTTTAATTTCTCCTTTAACTATGAGTTTTTGATTAGTCATTTAATTCCCAATATTGTATAGATACCTAGCATACTTGCACTATGATCAAATAACTTAAAACATTTGCTATCAGCCCATTGAACCTTTTTGAGACTTGCTAGAATATGCTAATTTTGAGAATCGTTCCATGTATACTTACTTGTTGGTCAGCTCAATTGATTGCCAATGAACAAGTATTAATATAGCACACATTAATTGCAAATTTGTTTTTTCTTTTAAACTCTATTAAATTTAGTTTATATGTTTGAGGCTATGTTATTATGTACATACAGATTTGGGATTGTTAAATCTTTCTTGTTGCTTGACCCCTGGAACTTTATTTCATGTGATGCTCATTACTTTGTAGACTATTTTGTCTTCTCTTAGTATAATACATCAACTACATCTACTGTGGTTTGGAGGGAAGCTTTGCTCTACATGGTCACTTTAATCTAATAAAGCATTGAACCTATTCAATATGTTTCAGACTTGTTAAAATAAAAAAAAGGAAGGAAGGAAGGAAGGAAGGAAGGAAGGAAGGAAGGAAGGAAGGAAGGAAGGAAGGAAGGAAGACAGCAAAATAAAGAAAGAGAAGAAAGAGAGGGAGGGAAAGCAGGAGGGAGGGAGGGAGAGAGAGAGGGAGTGAGAGAGAGAAAGAGAAAGCAAAGGAAAGGGTAGGAAGGAAGGAAGAAAGAAAAGATTGGTTGTCCTTAACATCCTATGATGTAGCATATATTAGTTTTCTGTGACTACTGAAACAAATTAGCACATACTTAATGATTTAAAACAGCACAGATTAATTATCTTATAGCTCTAGTGATCAACTATCTGAAATGAATTTTGCTTGGCTAAAATCAAGGTTTTGGCAGAGATATGTTCCTTCTGGAGACTCTAAGAGGAAAGCTATTTCCTTGGCTTTTCCAGCTTTTAGAGGCTGCTTTTATTCCTTGGCTCATGATACATTTTCCAAGGTTTTCATCTTTAAAGCCTGCAAGCACATCACAACAAACTTTACTTCCTTCATCACATCTTCCTTTCTGTGCCTGGTACACACTCTTCTGCCTCACTGTTCCACTTGTGGGGACTCATGATTACATTGGACCCATCTAGATAATACAGATAATGTCCGCACTTGAAGGTCAGCTTATTAGCAACTTTAATTCCATTTGCATTATTAATCACTCTTTCCCATGTAACTTAACATATTCAATGGTTCCAGGGATAAGAATTTGGACATCTGTAGGGGTCCATTAGTTTGCCTATCATATTGCCATTCTGGGGGTGCTCTATTAAAAGTTTATGATGATTATCTGGATCTATCACTCTTGGGGGCATATTTCAGTTTTTTGTTTTCACAATTACTCAGGAAAGGGTTAATAAGCCATGGTTACTAATACCCTGTACTTTCCAAAGAAAGTCCTGTTTTCAGAAGTGACCCTTGTCCTGGTCCTTGGGAAATAACCTTTGAGCTGTTTAATATTCTGCCTGATACACGTGTCTTTGTATGCCTGATTCCTTGGGCCATACCATCCTAGTATGACCAGATAAGATTATTCTGACAATGTGATTTACAGTGAAGCTTGTGTTTGGTCTGGGGGCCTGGGATCTGAGTAACTGAGGTCAATCATGCAGGTACTACATGGCTTTGTGACTAACCCTGAATAAAAACCTGGTTGTTAAGACTCCGGTGAGCTTTCCTTGTTGGCGCCATTTTGATCATGTTATCACACGTTGTTACTGGGAGAATTAACCGCATCCTGAGGTGACTCCACAGAAGAGGACACTTGAAAGCTTCCTCCTGATTTCTCCTGGACTTCTCCTCATTTTCCTCTTTCCCTTTGCTGATTATAATTTGTATCCTTTTCTGTAATAGACCATAGCTGTGAGTATAATAGCTTCTTTAGTCCTTTGAGTTATTTTAGTGATTCACTGATTCAGAGTATAGTCTTGGGGATCCCTTGCACACACATACTTTGAGACTGCAGAAAGTTTTGTTGGGTTCTTTTCCTTTTAGCATCATTTTACCACTTGACTTTTCACTCTCTTGGCCCCATTCTACTTTTAAGTAAACTCCTTAAGGTTAAACTGATACTATCAGGCTCACTTTACCACTCTTTTCTCTGAAAATTGGTTCTTAATTCCAGCTTCCTTTGTACCTTGAACTTCATTATTGTTTTCCTCCCAAATTTTGTGAGACTTAAAAAATTCTTCTTAGCTTATGTGCTTTTTAGTTTTTGCTTTTTAGTCATTATTCAGCTTCTCACCTTTTTTGTCTATACTGATTATAAATAGACAAATGTATTATAGACGAAAGCAGTGAAGAATACTGGGCTTATCACAAGGCTTTTTTATTCTTTCTCAGATAATATCCTGTTGCTCTCTTATGACTTTTGGTTATTTTTGGTGAAGAGTTTAGCTAATACAAGTTTGTTGTTTAGGCAGAAACACATGTCTTTCTATTCCCATTTATTTCTACCTATAATTTTGCTACTTCATTCCTGAGTTCATCCATTTCTTATAGTGTCTCAAAATGCTGCCAATATTGGCCAGATATGCTAACAGCTATGCATTTTTCTCTACCCTTCTAGGTTCTTCTGGCTAGTCTAATAGTTAAATCAACATGAAAGAGATTAGCAAGAGAAAATAACCAAATTTGATTACATGCATCTGTAAGGAAGCCCCCCATGCATGACAGAATCGGAGACCCCACATATTGAGCAGTTTAGAGATAGAACAGTTCAATTAGGTATAGATGACATCCTGAGGTAAGCGACTTGGGACTTCAAAGGGGAGAACAGTAATTCACAGGATAAGCAGAGAAGATGTTCAGCAATTAGATGTTTCTCCTGCCATATAGATAGATAGGTCATAAAAAGTTATTTCTGGTATAGCTCTTACTATGGACAAGGCCCCCAATTTAAATTCTTTAAGGGAGAGGTAAACATTTCTCTTCAGCCCTCAGGGTCTCAATTGTCTTCATCTCAAAATAATCTATAGGCTAAAGTGGCACATTTTTTGGGGGGAAGCTTTTCCTGAACTCCTTCAACAGCCACTTGATCTTATAGTTTCACTATGTAAAATATTAGGTCTCTTTTTTACGTTGGCTAGTACTTTTTGTCATGATATATTGGTTATAACTAGTCATGTGGTGATACCTAAGTGTAAAGGGAGAAAGTATAATCTCCTGTGTTCCTGGAAGAAAAATAACCTGGATAATGGTCATCACTAGTAAAGTCCACCCAAGGACTTTTCCTATTTATGCAAGGCTCAGTGCTAGGAGATTTACATTACATTACTTATTTTAATTTTTATAATAACTGTGTCGCATAGTTATTATTTCATTCAGTCTTACTTTTAGGACATATAGTTATTTAGTACAGCAGCCAGAGTTTGAATACAGATTCTGACTCACTCTGTATCTGTTTATTTCCCTCTTATGCATAAAACACTTGTGCAGTATTTATTGACTGAATAAATATTATGTGTTATGGTATGTGGTGCCATTCAGTTTTCTTTTGGGAAAATACTACTATTTCAGAATTTATTTTATTGGTGAAAAATATTACCAAACAAATATGTCATCTATCATCTCCTTTCTCTAAAGAATTAATAGCTCAGAAGAGCTGCAGTCTGTAATGGGATATTCATATCTATCTATCTATCCATCCATCCATCCATCCATCCATCCATCCATCCATCCATCATCATCATTTACCGTCTTATTTATATGACTTTAGGAAGAGGAATTTGCTTGCTGTAGAATGTGTGCATATTAGTTTGAGTTTGTAGACTGGAAAAATAGATGAAATACAATACTACTCATTCTGCTCCATAAGAATAAAGTAAGCATTTTGTGGGCTTGGTTGGTATACTTCATATGGGACTTCCATATCATTAGTACGGTATTGCAGTAAACTATGATTGGTACAATACATGTTTTAATTGTAAAGTTACACATTTACTTTCCTTAAAAATAGATCTTGGTGGAGGGTACATTTTGTCTGATTTAGTTGAATAATTTGTTTCAGGCATGGTTGTGGCTTGAAAAAAGGCCTCAAGAGACCTCTTCCTCTTTTTCATGGGATTTGAATATATATTTTGTGTATTGGAGAAATGTGATCTCACACATGAAAACAAGGTGATGTTAGCGGCAGTGCCCCTAAACATTTATAATTTATGTCAAGCATAAATTATAGCACATTTATAATTTATGTCAAACATAAATTATTTGCGCTTTATAGCAAAGCCTAAAATATAAAATTGTGAATTAAGATGTAATGCATTTTGTTTATATTTTGGGAAGAGAGTAGAGTGCCAGACAGTGTGCATAGTGCTGTAGTGTAATTTTTTCATACACTATTTAGAGGAAATTGGTAAGTTTACGTGAATGGAATTTAAAACTGGGTGTCCTTACTCCCGATTTTTAATCCATAATGAACAAACATTATGGATTGTGCGTGGCAACACCTCCTAATCTTCAAAATGTAACAGAAAAATGCTTCTAAAAGATGAGAAAATGAAGATTAAAGAAAGGTGAGGCAAAAAAAAAAAAAAAAAAAAAAAGGTGAGGCAAAATTAATTTTATGTTAAAATTAAACTTATGTCAGCACAGCCCTTGGGGAGAAAAGTGGGAGTGATAGATAAATAGGTTCATCATTTTGGAATTAACCTGATGTGAAGAGAGTATTGATTATCAGGTGTTTTTATAACTTATTTTTTTTTTTTTAAGAAAATTGTTTGTAACTTTGCATGTTTTCCTTCTGCGATGAATGTTTTTTTCTGCTAATTTTGAACACCTACGGGTTCCTTTTAGTCTTTCAGACAGGTCGCAGCAGAGAATCACTATCAATAAAAAAACAATTTGTCTTTTAACCTGAACACACATAATAGCTCCTTTGCTGCCACTAGTTATTGACTGAAGCCTGAAGGCTTTGCCCGTTCTTTTCAAGTGTTAAGACCATTGCTTTGTGTTGTTAACAAGATTAAATTCCACTCTATTCCTTTTGCATAACTCACTAACAATCACTACTGAAAACTGATTATTTTTCTTCTTGATGTTTCACTTTATAGTTGTTAGGGAATTACACATATAGAGAAACTTGAGTTTTCCCAGAGGACTGTTACTGCAGTAGATTTTGTGTTTATTTTTCCCCAAATTAGTTTTACAGTATTAAGTGGGACTTAGAAAGGGTCATTTTGGTTTTGGTTTATATTTTCAGAAAAGGCATGAAACCTTTTGATCTGCAAATCAGTCAGTCATTATGAATTAGGCAATACTGTGGTAATGAACAACCCCAAATCTTAAGGGCTTAAAGTAACAAAGGTTTATTTCTTGCCCATTCATTCTGTTCATCATGGGCTACCTGGGAGCTCTGCTTTTTGTCCTTCTCACACCAGGATCAGGGTGACGTAATAATTATCTGAAACATTTTAAGTTGTACCAGAGTGTCAAAAACAAAACAAAACAAAAAAACATCCAGCCTAGAGAAAGCTTGCAAAAGTTTATTTGAACCAAATTGAGGACAATTGACATGAGCAAAATGTCAACAGATAGAGAAAATGATCCGGAAAATGGTGGTTTTGCCACTTATTTTATGCATTAGAATCTTAGGAGGAGGAATCCATTGGTGGTAGATTAAGGGGGTGGGAGAAAGCAAAGGGGGGGGGGGATCTCTGGGATTGAATAAAAAGTAAATTGGAGAGACAGATACTTCTTTTACATTGGTGGAGATAGTAATTAGGGGATAAGAACAACAATAAGGGATTCTTTCCTTTCCTGCTCTTGTGTGGCAGGTTGTGCCCTGAGGGTTCTGGATAAAGAATTATTCTGACATCCCAAGGGTCTGTTATCTTAGATGCAAAAAGACACTGGACAGTTTCACTTAAAGTAAAGATTGACCTTTGTCAAGGAAGCTACAAGCCAAGGATATGAATACTGGCCACGACCCATTTTTAGTTAGGAATTTTTATGTTCAGACCATCCTATGTGGTTAATTTCAATCTCTGAATTTGTAGGACCTGCTCTGAGCTTGTCAGGTTTAGTGAATGTCCCCTTTTCATCCACAAGAGCAAAAGGAAATAGAGTATAGATTTATAAAGCTTTTATTTTGGTCGTGACACAAGACAATCCTGTTCGCACTGTCATTAGCCAAAAAGAGTTGCATGTCCATAATAAATTCAGGAACAAGAGAAAGTTCAATCTTGCCATGTGCCTAGAAGAAAAACCAAAGTATTTGTAGATAATACTGTTGCGGAAGAATGATGCCCGAGAGACTCAAGCGGCACGCAGAGATCGGGGAGAACACAGCTTTATTACGCCAGCAGGCTCAGTGGGATTGTTCCCAAAGAACTGAGCACTAACTGGGGTTGGGCGCTTTGTTTTATAAGATTAGGCCTTAGGGTTAGGGGGAAATCTGGCCGGGGTGCTGGGGAGGTCCGTCCCTAGCAGATGTGATCACACAACGTTGTTTTGACAGGGAGGCCTCTAACTATGGTACCTGCAGGAGGTATCTCCGATACTAAGGTATGGGAGGAGGAGGGGGCTGAAGCTCCCAGCCGGGGCCTGTAGGAAACATTTCCGATAAGGGGGGATGGAGCTCTTAGCGGGGACCTGAAGGAAAAAAACTGTCCCAACAATGCTAACAACCTCCATAGAAATCATATACACATTTTGGTATATGTATATTAAGAACATTTTTTTTTAAGGAATTTATGACTTGGGGAATTCTTTTCTTAGTTTATTTCCGTCCTCTGAATTTATCTAAAGAAGACTATGATACACAGACTATAATGAGCTGCTTTTTTTTTTTTTTTTTTTTTTTGGCAAAACAGCATCTGTTAAAAATGTCCTGATGACTGGATCTGTCTAATCTGGACACCATTATCTTGTTATAGTTATCCATTCAGGTCATCTGGTTTTAACAACTACTAAATCTTGAAGGGCTATTGTAACTTGGAGCTTTAATGATCACAAAGTATTAACTGAGAATCATTTAGAATTATTGAACACAGGGTCTATACGAATGAAAACCATTCATAGTTTACTGAACCAGTTAATTGGACATAGTCCTCAAACTATAGCAAATATTCAGACTGACCTATTTAACTTTAAATCTTGTAAATCCTAGGTTGTACATTCATAAATTTCTCCTAATTGCAAACATTAGGATATCTAGGGATCTTCAAAAGAGGAAGTAGTATGTCGAACCTTATTCACAGTGTGTGACAAGTTTCAACTAGTTTGGTGCAGTCAGTTGGGTTTGAGCTACGGTGGAGAGAAGGTGTATTTTAAAGTGTGCTTAAATTACCCTCCATCCTGACAACTATCCATGTCACACATTGCTTCTAATATACAGTGGTTTCTGTCCAATAAAAACATTACAGTGTGTCCTCATCCACCTTATTCACTGAATATGGCACCATGTGACTCTGGCTCTTCCCCAAAGTCAAAATAATTCAGGACATCGAGACAGCCATGATAGCCCAACTCAAGACACTCATAAAAGAGGACTTCTAGAACTGCTTCAGAAAGTGACAAGAATAATGGGATAAGTGTATTCAAAGCAAGGGGGAGTATTTTGAAGAGGGTTAATGGCAATGTGTTTTTTACTGTAATCTATATATATTTTTTTAATGTAAACATTCACTGTATTGCTTGATCACACCTCATATAGTAACTAATCATTGAGCTTCTGCTATAAATGAAGAAACTAAAGTTCAGGAAGGTAGCAAACACAAAAATAAGAGCTTTACAGTGAAGTTGAGGTCACCCCTAAGTTTGTTATTACTAATATGATGATCTTGGACAAATGAGAGTAGTATTTTCACAGGCACTTGAAATAAGGAAATAATGTAGTGCATGTAATGCACATGACACATTTCTTGATACACAGTAAGCTTTTAAAAAATATCAGCTTATGTTGTAATTATTCTTACGGGTTATTCTTATTGTTTTTACAATTTTTATTTCTGATCTTAATTGAGCTCTTCACAAATTTTGAAAATAAATGTAATGAATAGGAGGGGAAAAAAATGGCCAGAAACTTTTTGTTTTTTATTCCAGATTACATGAAGAATCCTTTGACTCCTAGGTTGATGCTAATTAAAATTAACTTCTTTGAAAGTTGTTTTCTAGGTCATTTGACATTATAGTTCAAAATGGTTTATGAATTCTGAGGGATAATATTCTAATATAGCTCATTTAAAAATTATTTTCACTTAATGTTCATAATATACTTTTGATGTAAGGATAATTTATGCATTCTCTCATAGTGAATTCTTCTAAGTGGATGCGATAGTTGTAGGTGTTTTGATGGTGTTTTGTCATGTTTTAAAAATTTATATGATTTTTAAAAATAGTAATTTTGATGGATATTTATATATTTATAGTCTGTCTTTATAAATGACTTAGAGATTCTTTATGTATGTTTATATAGGTATTGTCTTAAATTCCAAGAAATGCGGGCATAGGACATTTAAGTGTCTTACCTAAGCAAGGTAAAGTCAAGAGAATGGAAGAAGATCAGAGTATAATGTCTAAGTCATTGAGATCAGGCAACTCCTCCTCCTACTAATAGATTAACTACATTTCTAAAATTTGTTTTATCAAACAGACTCTTAATATATACAAATAGATGAAGTCTTAGTGGTTATGTTTTTGACTACTTGCTGTATAGTACAATTAAAAAAAAAAAAAAATATATATATATATATATATATATATATATATATATATATATATGCTTGAAAAAACTTTAAAATGCTGTTATAATTTAAAAGAGAACAATGTCATAAAGTTAAATAATTTAATTTTTGTAAGTGTAAGAGCTTGAAGAATGAGACTATTAATTGGAAAATGATAGTAACTTTCTAAGATATTGAAAAGACTTTAGTTTCATCAACAATGCTGGGTGTTCTTCTGTCTGTCACTCAAAATATGGAGCTCTCTTTTATCTAAGCCTAGAATTAGAAGTAGCTATGACACGAAGATACCCTAATTAGAACCATAAATCCAACAGAAAAGACGGTAGAGAAGGTCAGAAATCTGGGATACAGTGGTGAGAGGTAAGCAAGCAGAGAGATATGGGATGTTGACTTCATGAAGAATTTAATAAGAGATAGGAAATAGAGAACAAGCATTCAAAAAGATGTGTGTATGTGGGGGAAGGCTTGCCAGACAGATCCAGGAAAGATCATAAGGAAGAGTGTCAGGCTAGAGTAATCCCTGCCCAAACTGACAACCAGGAAATAATGTTCTGGGCCTCAGAGGAGGTGCAGTAGGACAAGGATGTGGAAGGTGGCCAGTTCTTTGTGTATGTGGCTTTTCCTGAATCAGGAGTCCATAACTCAATGGTATGTACAGAGGTTAAATGGCTCTGATCTATCTCTTAGAATATAAATGATGGATTTCTTTACACTGTACTTGGAATGATTACAAACTGTTCTCATTTTGGAACAGGCGTAAAATATTTTTAGTGATACATAATTTTTCTACTAAAATCAGTGCAAAAATAATAGTTGGTGACTTTCCAAAGGCCACAGGATCTTTATTTGTAGAACTGGTAATGCAACCTGGTGTTCCTGTCACCATGTCCAGAGCATTCACTTTATCCTTCTCTGTTATATTGCTTGCATTCAAAACCATTTTCTTTCACAAATGGAAAACAACATGGGATACCAAAAATAGTATTAATTTAGGAAATGCTTTGAAATATGAGAAACTTACTTTGTGAAAGAGACAATTTATTTCAATTATGATTTTTATCATCTATGGAACAAGTAGATAATACTCTTATTTGTCTTGAGAAATTAAGGAGGTAAAGGAATTATATAAAATGTGTAACACAATGTCTGGCATATAGTAAGTACTGAAAAAATAGTAGCTATTGTTAATATTTTGCATTTCCTCTCACACTCAGAATTATTTGATTTCTTATTGTAGCAGTATAAAGAACAAAAACCTTCATCTTTCTTGGATTTGCAGTTTGAACAGGTGCAAAACAGATGCCTTTCAGGAATTCCCTGGGGCAGACAATCAATCCCACCATAGACTCCTTCACTACTTGCTTTATTCCAGACTCATAGATTCTGTATCCCAGAGGTATTTTAAGAGATAAATGTATCAAATCATAAAGAAGAGTTTCTCTCACAGACAAGTTTAGAAATGAATTTGGAAAATAGTTGTAGCTATACAGAATTCCCTTAGGCTATCTAAGTTAGAAAAGGCAATAATGGGAAAATAACTGATACTCAGAAATTTCATTAATTATTTATAGAAGTTCCTCTATTCTTTAGACCAGGAGTTGGCAATGCTTTGTCTTAGAGGAATGGGATGGGGAAAGACAGTGAGGGGCAGAGATTTCTATTTGCCTCCATTAAATCTACTCTTTTCTTCCTCACTAATAGAAATAAGAGGACATTGGTTGGCTTTCCTTATAGTTAGTGATGGCTATTTCACACATCTCTACAGTAGAAAAGTTACTGGGGAAGCCTTCCCAGAAAGCTTTTTAAAGGAGGATTAATTTTGTGGTACAGGCCCCCCCCCCTTTTTTTTTAAACATTACCCCACTGTCTTCCTTCTTGGAACACACGAAGGAAGCTCTAGCAGACATCTTGGAACATGAATCAAATTTGAGGAGAGAATTCATGTTCTCAGGATAGCATAGCACAAAAGGAGAATCATCCTTGGTCTCTGATGTTTCAGAGTTGTCAAACCTGTATTAGGATGCCTATATCTGGAAAACATTTTAATCTTGTTTATTGTTCCATAAATTTCTTTATTACTCTGTTATATGTAACTCTTCTAGAAAGAGGGGTAGGAGAACAAGAAAGTGTTGGTAAAAGAAAAAAAAAAAAACTTAAGAAAGATATAGAAATCTAGAGATTGAGAGAGGTAGGTGGAGAGAGTTGCTGAGGTCTGGACAGGTAGTGAGAGGACTAGAGACAGAGGGAGAAATATGGACAAAGAAAGACAAGGAGGGAGTTGGAAAAAGAAGAGATAAATGGAGATGAAGTGAGAAAATACAGGTGAGACTCACTTTGTGCCCATGGACATTCCGGATACATGAGTGGGTATAACTTTCTGCTTAGGCTTGTTTGATTTAGATGTCTGTTGCTTACAAACCAAATATATATTGTCTACATTACGGTTTTGTGTATTTCTTCAATTTCTTTATGTACCTTTTATCTTTAATAGGACAGCTAAGATCTTTAAGGAATGTTACCATGCAATTTATTTTAATTTTTGCTTCCTCTGTTTAATTTTACCAGGATAGAACCTGATAGGGATGAGTACATAATTAAAATCCATTCAATATTTTACAGAAATGAATTTCAGTAATTTCATTTTTAACTTAATATGTTGTAGAATATTATATATTTTACAAGGTCTGACAATTAAGTTCATAAGCTTGTTGCAAAGATGTTGCTAACCTTTTTTGATATCAGAGGGATTATTCATTATGAATTCGTACCAACTGGACAAACAGTTAACCAAGTTTACTATTTGGAAGTGCTGAAAAGGCTGCATGAAAAAGTTAAGTCAACTTGAACTTTTCTCCAACAATTCATGGCTCTTGCATCATGACAACGCACCAGCTCACACAGCACTGTCTGTGAGGGAGTTTTTAGCCAGTAAACAAATAACTGTTTTGGAACACCCTCCCTACTCACCTGACCTGGCCCCCAATGACTTTTTTCTTTACTTGAAGATAAAGGAAATATTAAAAGGAAGACATTTTGATGACATTCAGGACATTAAGGGTAATACGATGACAGCTCTGATGGCCTTTCTAGAAAAAGAGTTCCAAAATTGCTTTGAAGGGTGGATTTCCAAGGGGAGAACTTCAAAGGTGACCATAGTGATATTCAGCAATGAGGGATGTAGCACTTTTTCTAGGATGAGTTCACGAACTTAATTGTCTGACCTCATATGTTAATAAAAGTTTATATATAGGAAACAGATGTAGTGAATAAATAATTTCAAAGAAACATAATGTAGTCTTGTAGAACACAGATATTTTGATCACTCTCTAGGAAATCATGCTTATAAGTTATATTTATGTGAAAATAAAGTATTTTTAAAAACTCTTCATTTTTGTCATGAAATAATTTTCGATTAGTATCTTAAAAATAAGAGATTTTAAAATATGCTTCAGAACATAGATGCGTTCAACAGCTTATATAGCTTTAATTATTAGTAAAAGTATAATTTCAAGGTTTTAATAATATTAAAATAGATATTATGTTTCCTTCTGTACCAGTTAAGATACAAAAGGCCATATATTTAAGAAAAATGAGATTTTTACTAATATATTAAGGATGAAACTTTAAAGTAAATTTGTGTGAACAACTGCCATTTTCAAAGCAGTTGTTCAACGGGGGGTTGAGGGTTCTGTTATTTGTGACCTGCTTCCAATGGTATAACTTAGGTTCTTAAAAACAAACTATTAACAAACTGAGTCTGTCATGATTTTTCTTCACCATCTGGAGCTGGGCAAAGCTGCCTCACTTCGCTGGGCCAATGTTGACTCAACAAAGAATAAGAAGGAATAAGGGTAGATCCAATGTTGGCAAGCTGCCAGTAGCAGTTAGTGGGATTGTACTTGACAAACATAAAATAACTCACTAAATACAAAGACCATACCATTTCAGGAAAAAACAAGGGTGAATGTTCATTATAGTAAGAAGCAATAATAACAAAATGTTTAAACATACATTTTAATGAAAACCTCACAGATCTTTATTGAACTTGTTTTTGAGAGTCAATGTAAGGCAGTCTGGAGAATGTTACACTGGACTATTAATGTTTGATGAGAAAACAGAAGTTAGTCATCCAAGTTTTTTTCTTTTCTAGTCAGACCTTTGAGGGGATGGCTCTGGGTTTGGAGTTAATGACTGAGATTTGAATTTCAGATTTGCCCTCTGTAGTAGTGCTACTTTGGGTCAGTCATTTGACTTTCTCATGAAATGCAATTCTGTATTTTACTTAACCCGGTAAGCCTGAAATTTCTTACATGTAGAATGGTAAGAACTGGTGTGTGTATCTCTCAGGCTGGTATTAATATATGAGGAGAATTTATATACAAATATGTATAAGGTAAACAATAGAATAAAAAGTTAAAATTAACTACATACCCCCCATTGTCCACTAAATCAATAATATGTTTTTGTTTGCTTCACCAGGAATTTATATCCTAACAGTTCCTTATTAGTCATTAGTAGAATTTTCAGGAGTCTATTTCAGTATTTCAGTCAATCAAGTATTTATTAAGAACTTATACGAGGTGTGATAAAAAGATATGGTGAATGTTTAAATTTAATTACAGTAAAAGACACATTGCCATTAACCCCCCATCAAAATAATCCCCCTTGCTTCCGACACATTTATCACATCCTTCTTGCCACTTGCTGAAGCAGTTCAGTGCATAGCTTCCCAAGGGGAGTACTTCGAAAGTGACATTCAGCCATGAGATATGTAGCACTTTTTCTAGGGTGAGTTTGCGAACTTAATTGTGAAATCAAGTGATTTTACTGTTTTCTGTTATTCCTCCCCCCGCCCCATAGTGTACTATTTTCTGTAGCTACAGAGTAATGAGTTATAAGTTACTAATATTTTATCTGTTCTTCATATTACCTATATTAACTGTGATTACTTTTAAAATGTTGTTTTGGTCTCTATTTCCTACATTATTGCTATTAGTAATTTCATGATCTATAGTCTTCTGTTTATATTTAAGTTTCTAAATGCTTAATTTATATCTACTAGTATATACATCTTTGGCTAATGGTGAGCTTTATTTTGGGTGATCATGCTCAGGTGTGTCATGGGTGACACACCTCCCATACCAGAATTTATTTGTCTTTTATCTTTTTTAGGGCAATTTTCTTAGAGAGGAGTATTCTAAACTACTTCTGGGTACGGGGATGTGAGGGGGCAGCAATTATAAACCTGATTACGTGTGTTATTGGAGATGAAGTATCTCATTATTTGGAATTCAGATTTTCACTCAACTGTCCTATTTTGATTGTATGTTTTTGCTCTCAAGCATGTCTTTCTTGAGTCTGACTAAGGTATCTTTTCAGAAAACAGAACTTCCTTCTTTTGCCTAAGTATGTGGGAGATAAGGTCCATGGTACTCTGGGTAGTGAGAATGTCTGAAGTTCTAACTTTTTTTTTTCTTTTTAATGTGGAATTTAATTCAAACCCCCATCTTTCAGCCCAGTTTTGTGTACATTAGTGTTTTCTTCCATTGGCTGGATAATAACACCTTGAAAGTTTAAAGGAAAACAAAATCAAACAAATAAAAAAGAGAGGGAGAGACAGGAAGGAAGGAAGGGAGGGAGGGAGGAAGGGGAGGGACGGAGGAAGGAAAGAAAGAAGGAAAGGAAAGAAGAAGGGAGGGAGGAAGGGAAGAAGAAAATAAGAGAACGAGGGAGGGAAGGAAGAAAAAAAGAACAAAGAAAGGAAAACCAAAATTGTCATTTACTAGCCTATAGATTCTGATTTAATTGGTCAGTGGAAGAGGATTACTGATTTTTTTTTTTTTGATTTTTTTTTTATAAAAGTCCCGAAGTGACTGAAGCTGGGTTAGGGAACTATCGCCCTTCTTGTTCTCCCTTAAGTCTTCCATATTTCCATATTGTCCTTTTTTTTTTTGTATCCTCTCCTAGCACTGTCCACTTTTGTTACGGTGCCCTAGCCACATTGGTATGTTTTCTGTATCATTGACACACCAAGTATAAACTCTTTTTTGTGTTTTTACCTTGTTTTCCTTTTGCTTTTCATCTCATTACCAACATTGCTGAATTCTGGTTTTCCTCACCTTCTTTAAGAATCTACTGAAATATCAGGATTTTTGCTACTGTTTTCTTGACCACCTGATTTTAAATAGCAATACTCTATTCCTTTTTTCTCCCATTTCCCTCTCTGTTCTATTTTTCTCCATTGTGTAACTCATTATTTGAAAGACTTTTTTATTTTACTTATCTATTTTCCCTTTCCTCTCCTACTAGACCAAGTATCTCCTGAAGCAGGAATGTATATTGGTTCTGCTCCCAGTTTTTTCCTCTTCAAAGAAAATTAGGTATACTTTGATGTTTAATAAAAAGTTCTTGACTACAGGAATATGTGTATGGGTGAACAAATAATAACACATCAAAATATATGAGAAAAATAAAGGCATAAAATGATACAAAATTTTTAATATGATTTTTCAGCTTTTTATATATTAAACAGACTGAAGTAATAGGGATAGAGTGATTCTGAATTATATTAGTACCAAATTATTCATGTTTTCTAACAGTAGACCTTATACTAAACAGCCAATGTAAAAAAAAAAAAAATCTGAAAAAAAAAAGTAGCATTAAAAACTTATACATACTTGGAAATTAAAAGCAAAACAAAACAAAACAAAACAAAAAAAACAAAGTCCCCACCTAAACAATTGTTATCCAATGTGTAGTAAAAAATAAGGATAAAATATCAGATTTTAGACTCTTTAGGTAAAACTGTAAACAAACAAACAAAAACATTATGTCAACAGTAATGAATAATATCACAACTACCCAATCTCACCCAAAGAACTTACTTTGTAAATTCAGCCTGATAAAAAAATTCATATGCATATGCATTGAAATCTGTTGATAACACTGGCTTCCAAACGACCAAGAAGCCTCAAAGTAAAATAGAGTATGTTTAAGTAGGCATATGTTGGAAAAGTTTTAAAATATATATTTTCATATGTGTTCCTATGAAATATTTATAACTCCTCACTCGTGTATCTAAATGTGTTTTCTTATTCCATCTCATATTTACTATTTCAATAAAGAAAACATTTTTTTTTTTTTCTGAGGCTAGTAATAAAACCCAGTTAATGTTTTGGCAGAAGGCTTTTATTTTCTTCCTATGCTATGAATCCTTCTTGTTGTTTGGGAAAAGTACCCACCTGTGGTTATGAAGAGCCACAACTCTCATTTTCAAACAGGTTAATGCTGTAAGCGATTATCCCATGCCTGGAGACGATGTATAAAGCAATAAACGCCTCCCGTCTCATAACAGTGAGCCTTGCGAGCTGAGCACTTATGAGAACAGGAGCATTTACCACTGGATGACATCTTCTGGATGACATCTGCCACTCTGGGGATACTGTGGAAGTGAATAGAACAAGGTTATCATGCCACAGATAAGAAGATTTAATTTTTTAAAATTTCATTGTGTTTGAAGAATTTGAAGAAATAAGTTTTAAAGAAATTGAATTAGCAGGAATCGTCTTATTGCATACAAGGATTGTGTGAGCTGTCTATTTACTGAGTTTATCAAAGACAGGACTTTGGATCCACTGTGGGGAGAGCAGGAAGATGAACAGGTCACTCAGCGGCGATGTCACTGGTTTAGGAGCATTCTCTACTGCCTAGATAATATCAAATATATGGGAATAAATAAATAGGTTAGTAAGGTATACATGAAGCAATGAATCAGACTGCTCATGAAGCATATCTGTTCTATTATAATGTAATGTGTCAATTAAATCTGATTTTAAAAAGGTGGGGGAAAAACAAGATAAAAACTTTAACTTAGATGGAAAACTAAATGGAGAAGTATTGATTCTTTGTTCATTATTTTGTGGCTATTAATAAGCAAGAGGTTGGATAAAGTAAGTGACAAAGATCCAAGAAAGTATTCAGTTTCATTTTTTTATAAAATACCTGATTTTTACTATACATCATTAATCCTGCCCAAATGTCTTCCTAAAATTCTCTTCTAATATTAAAACGTCAGTGGATCTACAAAGTCTTTTTCTTCTTTTTTCTCTTTTAAATATTATACGGTTTGCCAATGTCACTTTAGCAAATGAAATTATTTGGCAATAGTTGTACTTAGAGCTTAGGATCTTATTAAATAATATTTAAAAATCTGTTGAAACAGGATGACCAGCAACTGTTAAGTATAAGATAAAAACACTACCCATGCTTATTTGAAGAACTATTAGGAGAAAAGGAAGGAGTTGGAATCTTGTAAACTTGCCTCATTTAGGGTTTTAAACCGGTTTCCCTGTCATGTCCAGCGCAGTCAGGCCAGGGTCATTTTGACAGATTGGTGACTGGGTGTTTCAGGGCAGACTACAGAGCAGGAAGCCAGTTACAGATAGCTACTGAGGGCTCTCCCTTCTTAGCGGTCATCTGCCTGCCCTCAAGCTTGGGCTGGCTGGGGTCTGCCTGAGATACTGTACTCATAAGACCCCAGCGGCTTATGAAAATAAGATCTGAAATAAGTACAAATACCAACTAACACAACTCTCCAATCTCAAATATACTTATTTATACTTATACTTAAATATACTTATACTCTTCATCTTGTTTAAACTCACTCTAAGAAAGAACATCATTGGAAATGGTGGTCCACAAACTGGGCCTTGATTCATTTTCCCACGTAATTGTGAAGTCACATTTAATATATTTTATGCAACAAACAAATCCTGACCCTGGCAAAGAAAATCACTGAACATACAGAAAGCACGGAATATAAATTTATTTTTAGCAATTTCACAACTTTTAGTAGAAAAAGGAAAAAAGTGTTGATTACATTTTATTAAATGCTTATTAGAGGTAAATACAAAAGAATGAAGGAAACATTTAAAAATTCCCTATACCGCTAACACATAAAGACTTTTTCCATTGTGAACTGTCTTTTCATATTTTTGATGTGTATAGCTTTTGAGTCTTTAGTTTTAAATTATTATGAAATACATATTCATTAAAATAATTCAGACAACCTTCAACTGCATAAGATAAAGACTGAACGACTTTTCTCCAAATTTCTCACTTTGGAAGAAAAATTTAAAAGTTTCAGTTGTACTCTTTTCTACATTTTTGTATGCACATATATAACCTTGATACACACACACACACACACACACACACACACACACAATACCAAAAAAAATGTATGCACATTTTAAGAAAGGATAAAACTATTAAAATTGTAATACTGAATATATACCAATAACAAAAGATGAATGCAAGTCATGTGTATACATTTTTTGACACCTACGGTATCATAATATTTATCATATATATGTAATATTGTATTTGCATATAATTGCATTTGTAAAATATTTAAATTTCAGATATGCACAGTAATTTTTTGAACATTTTTAATTTTTTTAACATGCATATATGAGCATCTTCACATTAGTATATAGCAATGATAGTTATCATTTTTACTGTCTGTACTATCACTGTGTTGAGAATTTAAATAGTTTTCTTACTGTTATATATTTAGGTTATTTGAATTTTTTTACTCTTGTAAGTTATATTGGAATGAACAACTTTTGGGCATAACTTTACTCTTATATTTGGATTTACGTTCCCAAGTAAACAGATTTCCAGGAGTGGGATTAATGAAAGAAAACTCTTACTCTGTAGTGTAAAATTGCTTTTCAAGTTGTTTACACTCTTTTTATATTATCACAGCAATGTGTCAGAGTTATTTAAGTTTAATTATTGAAAGAATATAAAACAAAAACATAATAAATGTTTTGTATCATAAAAAATGATATAATCCTATTAACAGTATAGAGGAGAGGCATGAAATAGTAAGCCAAGAGAACTATTTAGAATTTATCACAATAAATAAGGCAAGAAATAATATTAATACCTGAAAACATTTTGCAACATAAACATAAATATTTGTTTATTTTCAATGAAAGATTGATTAGACACCTACTCTGTTGTAAGAACTGTTCTAAATACTGTGGTAGGTACTTGGTATACAAAGAGACAAGGACCCACATACTCTCTTCTAGGTATATAAATTATATATATTCCATTTAAGGTAGTGAGGACATAATGAGGAAATGCTGGTGGTAAAGATGATTCTCACTTTCAGGTTTGGTAAGTAAATGGATGACAATGTTGTTTATTTTCCCCTTTTCTTGTTCTATTTCTGCAACACCCTTCCCCCTTTCCTCCAGAATCTCTAGCACCATGTCAACTGGATAACACTTACTCATCTTGCAGGATTAGGGTAGATGTCTTTTTATCCAGGAAATCCTCCATGACTTAACTGGATTGAATAAGATGCTGCTTCTTGGTGCTGTTTTTATTCCTTAAAAATAGACAGAGGGGTGGTATACTTTATTTAATATTTGTTTTCAGCACTACATTCTTCTGTTTGTATTATAATTGCAACTCGTATTATTCATTTATTTATGAAGGAAAAGAGTTAACAAATCAGAAAAGAAGAGTTGCAAACATAGGAACACCTGAGCTTTTTTACATGTATAGGTGTCAGCCTTTTCTAGAGAGATACTTTTCCTTCCACCATCTCTTCTATACCAACAAGGTCCAGTGTAGGATCAGCATCTTGCCAGCAGGGGGTGTAATGATTCTTTGTCTCCCTCTCAATCTTAAATTCCACTTATTCTACCCTCTGAACAGTTCTTAGATAATGTAATTATGTGATTGAATTTCTTTCATATCATGCAAGGAGATGAATAGTGTACAAATGTCATTATGTATTGATTTATGCACCATTTGCTATGGAGTTAACTCAAATACAATTACTGTTGTTTCACCTCATTTAAGAGATTCATAACTCTAGCTTCTTGTAGAATTGATGGTCCTTTAGGAAATAGACTAATATATAGTTTTGAAATTCAATACTGTAAAATGTAAACCAAATCATAATTAACACAGTTCCTTTCAAAATGATCTTTTTTTCTTGAAAAAATAAATTCCTTCTTTTATCATAGTTAGAAAACAAAGAATCTGTTTGTATACTACTTTGTCAATTCAATTTATATCTGTAGATATAATAGATAGTATATTAACATATTGTAAGTGTGAAGTGCTCATGCGTGCTTTTCTTACAATTATAATTTCTCTTTGGTAAAACTTTTTTTACTTGGTCATGGCAATGCTTTGCAATTATTTGAAAAATAATTATTTGAAAAATGAAGAATTTTATTTAAAAATGTCATAAAATGATTTAATTTTGACAATAATATGTACACCAAGAATATAGACACATCTTTGCCAATATCTTCTTTTGACATGGAAACAATCTGATTTTCAATCATCAAGTTTTAAAAGTCAAAATATATTAATTCATATTCCATTGGGAAATATAACTATGAAAGTATACAAATTATTTTAAATCAAGACACACCTTTTTTTAGCTTCTGTGTCTTTCATTTTACCATCGTCATCTGTTTTCACAAATGTTCCACAAAAATAATTAACAATACTGTTTTTTTTTCTTTGTTTCTAGGCAAGAGCTCTATACAGGGACTTTATAACCTAGACAAATTAGACACATTTACAATACTATTTATTTTGTAAAATATCCTTACAATACTTTCAGTACCTACCCTCAACAATAAATCTTTTATGAATTCCTTTCCAAAATGTTTAGTTAATATTAACCTTTCATTTTTCTTAAGTTATACCATACTTTAAATGTTTCTCAGGGAATTTAATATTTGATTATATGCTTTATTACATTATTGTTAGTCATTATTTTTGTTCTTAAGATCCACGAAATACAGGGCTGCCAACTTTTTTCCAGGGTATGTGTACAGCAGGAATCAACAAACTTTCTGTATGGGGTCAGATAGCAAATGTTTGGGGGGTTACAGAGTTCTTTTGCAACTATTCAACTCTTACATTGTATGTGAAAGCAAAAGCAATATGTAAGTAAATGACCATGGCTATGTTCCAATAAAACTTTATTTACAAAAACAGGCAATGGGCTTGATTTAGACAGCAGGCCATACGTCACAGATTCTTGATCTATGGTAAAGGCTAATAATAACAGTACTTACAGTGGCTAGACAAGTAGCATGAGTGCAGCAAGCCAGAGACATTTCTTCCACTTGAAAACTTGTTTTGTGTATTGAAGAGCTATGACTTCTATCAGAATATGTGCTCTTCTGTTTTTTCTAAACGTATCTCATGTATCTTCTGATTTCTGAAAGAGAGTTGGGCACAAAAATATTTAATTGCTTTCCACTTGACTCTATTATGGAAATAAGGCTCACATCACAATCAACATTACGTTTCGGTATAGGGAGAATGTCAGGGAGTAATGGGGACCGTGGCGATGTAGATAATGCCATGTGGAAAAGAAGCCCAGTGTTGCCAGGTATTCCAGTTATTCAAATTATGAAAAAAGATTTACATTGGGATTTTCCCAAATTTTAAATGTTTGCAAATAATTTGTGTAAGTACGTAGGCCCAGAAAGTGTGGTACACGTAGAACATACCTGTAGGCTAAGATTGGCCACCTCTTTGTAATATTGTTTTGATAGCACTTATCATACAAGAGGTGTTTGAGGAATAAATGCCAGTTTGCTAGGCTTTCACCTCATGTTGGGTGTTATGCCTTTTATATGACTTAAAAATACAGTATATTAAATTAGAAAGACTAGACATATCAAGTCTCTCATTTTTCTCTTTAGTCATACTATGACCACCATTTGGTCATCAGCCATAGAGATATGTCTGAAGAAGTTTCTTTGATTAGAGCATATGTTATTTAATTAGTGTCACTAAAACAGGCCTTTGCAGTGGTCTCATTTGGTAGCTACTTTGTTTATTCTTGAATTTATATATTACAGGTACTTGTGAAGATAAGGTGTAGTTGATAAACATAGTATTCTTTATCAAACAAACAATATGACAAACGATCCCCATACTTAATCAACTGTGGTTAATAATGGATGCTGGCTTAGCCATAGCATGGCATTAGGTACTTAAGGTTTGCCCACAGTCCAGTAATTCAGAGTGTATTATCTAATCCTAACTTCCTCACTTTTTCAAAGAGGGACTTGGCAGAGCCAAAATGTAGAAAGAAGAGACAAATGGCTATATTGACTATGTAGGCAGATAGACTGAGGAGTAAAGATAGATATTAAAGTTGGGTAAATAAAGTGTAAGAAGTTCAGAATCAAGAGGCAAATGAGTTCTGTGTGATGGCAAAACCCAAATGAGCCCAGAATTTTTCAAAGGTAACGCACAGATCTATTATCTAAGGAGGAAAGGTATAGGTGTACAATTTTATGTTTAAAGATAAAAACAAACAAATCAACAACAACTATAAAAAGAAAACATTCATTATGAAGCTGATAAAGTTTGTGGCAAGGATTTGAGAATGGCTGGTTCTTCAGCTCCCTGAGAATTGGTCTTTAAAATATTAATAGAGAGAAATAAGCCATGCCTGAAGGCAAGACACATGTAGCTGACTTAAATGAGGAACCAACTGTGAAGCATTCCCCACTGGCAAAATTCTGGAACGTTCTAACTATTTTAATATATTTTTTTTTTTTTAAGTAAGAAAGCCACACCACTATAACTGAGCAGTGACCAGATGCTATTGAAGCTGGGGCTGAGCTTGAGTGGCGATGGCAGTGTTATAGCTTGAGGAGCTCCGACAGTCATGGTAGACACGATACAGAGCTATTTTACCCTTTGGATTTAAACTAATTAAGAAAGATAAATTTTGTTCTCGTTTTTCTCCCTAGTGTAAGGAGTAACTATATACCTGAACTTGATCCAAGGAAGACTTGGCACAGCTTTTGGATGTGCTCCATATCTCACATTCTTGGTAGTAACGTTATTGGAGAAAATTTCAACTGTGTTGAGGTGTGTGGCTGTTTCAGGCTGAAGATGGATACGGATGTTCATAGTTTAGAAGTATTTGGGCAACCTAATAATTTGTGCAGGGTGAATATACAGCACAGTGATGTCCTCTGAGAGTCCCTTTATACACTGTACTCTTACCCACATTTCAGTAGTTTCTTCCTTCCTCTGTCGCTCCCGCCCTTTCTTCCTTCCTTTTCTTTCTTCCTCAGCACCTATACTTACAATCTAAACACAGAGGGAGCATTTCTTTGATGATCCACATGCATTCATAAGCACAATTAGTGTTGGGTGACAAAGATGTAGGAACAGTTTATTTTTATAAAAGCCCACTAAAGACAAATGATTTAAAAAAAAAAAAAAGATGATTTGTCAAAGCTGTATTTTGAAAGCATTCACACTATTCAAATAGGAAACTCTAAAACATGGGAATAAGCCACTTAATATTTCACATATCTTCTAGTCTATACATTGAGGTCAGGTTAAGCCATAAAATATGAATATAAAATTATAAAGAAAGCATAAATTCCAGTTTAGATTGAATATATAATCTCCTAGCTGAAGGCAAGGTATGTGATAGAGAAAATGGTTTTTATAGAGAAAAAGGTTTTGCCTGCAAGATTAACAATTGAAAGAATATATTGTAAGTAATCTTGAAATTATAGGAATTTATTAAGTACAAAAGGTCTGTAACTATGAACAAGGATTATTTTTCCAGGTTTTGAATTATCTTAAGCATAAATATAGAATTGGTTTGAATTATCATATATAAATATATTACATACACACACACACACACACACACATACACATATATAATATATATATATACTATTTGATTATTTGTTTTCCCACGTACATTATACATTGCATAATCAGAATGCAAATTACTAGCAATAGAAAGAAAGGAAATTCATTGTATATTATGAGGATAAAGAAAAGGTACCATCTCATCAATCGCCCATCTCTCTCTTTTCTTTTACCTCTTGCCCAGGTAAGGCATTTCTCAGGAAGGGAATTATTTTTCACAGGATGCCTATGGCTTAGTAGGGATAAATCTTGAGTTGGTTGACTTGTTCTCTCAGGGAAAATTGTCAAGGTTGAACTCTGTCTCAAAGCATCCTGTCAAAATCAAGATATTTTCTGAATAAGTCACAAGGAGTAACACTACACTCTTACACTATACCATCGAGAAAATACGCCTTTTCTTGATTTAGTCTTCCTGAAACTCTTACATTACAAGCAAACTTTTATTCAAAGTGTAGTTTCTCTTAATATGCAATCAATTGTTTTATTTGACATTAAAAAAAAAAAAGAAAGTTGCCAGATATAGCCAAAGGAAAATGCAGGTGCCCAGTTAAGTTTGAATTATTCCTAATTGCCTATGCATATGTTCACTGGGATAAATAAAAATATCCCATGAGATGCACTTATACAAAAGGAAAAATGTTAGTATGAAATGAATTATACCTGTAAATTACACACTTATTTATTTATTTATTTATTTATTTATTTACTTATTTATTTTACTTGTATTAGTATATATTTGATGCTGAATTTACTCCGGGCCATACGTTTTTGTTTTTTCAATTTCTTCTGGGAGATCTTTTTCTTTTGTGCAATCTCCTCCTCTGGTTTAGAAACAATCTGCTCTTTTTCAGTTAGATCATCTCAGTGTGGCAGGGGAAGCTCATGTAAGGGTTAGCCCGCCCAAGAGCTCTGTAAGTTCTGCGCCGCATCTTGGGAGCTTTGTTCACCTGAATGTTCACCTGAATGTTCACTCTCTTGGGAGCAAGAGAGTCTACACTTAAACCCTTAAGTATAGCATTCCTCTCTGCATTTTTAAGCATGCGCAGTAAAAATTCTGCACTCTTTTTGGGCCACCGACCCTGCGTCCAACCCCACTGTTTGGCCTAGGCATACCTCCCAACACTACTATTGTAATGATGGAGTGGCACACATTGCTTTTGTAATGTGACATCCTTTAGATACTTGGTGGCTTTTCAGATATGCATACCCTTAATAGCCTGGGCAGTTTCATTCATGAGTGTTCTTAAAATGAACACAAATATTTCAACCTCTTGAATTACATGGTTTATGGGGTTCTCTGGGTCGAGCGAATAGCAAACCATTTTCAGAAGTCACCTCAAGCCGCTTAAGGGAAGAGGAAGAGATAATATACCTTTTTTTTTATTAGTTTCAGGTGCACAAGACAAAGTAATACTTAGACATTTATCCCTCACACTGTGTGAACCCCCCTCCCCCATCCATTATCCCTCTGACATCGCACAGAGCCATTACATTTCCACTGTCTATTCCTAATGCTGTACTCCACTTCTTGTAAGTATACACACACACAAACACACACACACACACACACACACACACAATCACAATCTTGTAGTTGACATTCATTATTGTTCAGCTTCAGCTTCAGGTGTACAGTGCAGTGATCAGGCAGCTACATCATCCCTGAGGTGGTCTCCCTAATGAGACAAGTGTCCATCGGATACCCTACAAAATCTATACAACATTATTGATTACATCCCCAAATTAATTTTCAAAACCCCGTGGCCATCTTGTGGTTACTGACTGTTTTCTAATCCCCTAACCTTCCCCCTTATCCCCACCCCCTTTCCCATCTAGCAACCCTTAGTTTTTCCTCTATGTCTCCAAAACTGTTTCTGATTAGTTCAGTCACTTACTCTTTTCTTTAGAGTCCACATATAAGTGAGACCATATGGTATTTGTCTTTCTCTCTGACTTATTTCACTTAACATAATGTTCTCTAGGTCAATCCATATTATTGCAAATGGTAAGATTTGTTTCTTCTTTATGGCTGCATAATACTCCATTGTATAAATGTACCACAGTTTCTTAATCCAGTCGTCTACTGATGGGCATTTCTGTTATTTCCATGTCTTGGCTATTGTGTATAGTGCTGCAATAAACATAGGAGTGCATAAAGTTTCTTGAATTAGAGTTTTGGATTTCTCCAGATAGATACCTAGGAGTGGAATTGCTGAATTACAAGGTAGTTCCATTTTCAGATTTTTGAGATACCTCCATACTGTTTTCCATAGTGGTTGTACCAATCTGCAGTAACACCAACAGTGCACAAGCGTTCCCTTTTCTCCACATCTGCACCAGCACTTTTTGTTTGTTGATTTATTGATGATAGCCATTTTGACTGGGGTGAGGTGGTATCTCATTGTGGTTTTTATTTGCATTTGTCTGATGGTTAGTGAGGTTGAGCATTTTTTCATATGTCTGTTTGCCATCTGTATGTCCTTTTTAGAAAAATGTCTCTTCTTGTCCTCTGCACATTTTTTAATTGGGTTGTTTGTTTTTTTGGAGTTGAGTTGAGTGAGTTTTTTATAAATTTGTGATATTAACCCCTTATCAGATATATCATTGGCAAATATCTTTTCCCATTCAGTAGGATCCCTTTTTGGTTTATTGACGGTTTCTTTTGCTGTGAAAAATCTTTTAAGTTTGATGTAATCCCATATGTTTATTTTTTCTTTTACTTCCCTTGCCCAAGGGGATATATCAGTAAACATATTCCTCAGGGTAATGTCTGCAAATTTACTCCCTATATTTTCTTCTAGGAGTTTTATGGTTTCGGGTCTTACATTTAAGTCTTTAATCCATTTTGAATTTGTTCTCATATATGGTGTAAGGAGGTGGTACAGTTTCATTATTTTGCATGTGTCAGTCAAGTTTTCCCAGCACCATTTATTGAATAGACTGTCTTTACCCCACTGTACATTCTTACTTCCATTGTCGTAGATTAAATGGCCATATAGGCATGGATTTATTTCTGGACTCTCTATTCTGTTCCATTGATCTATGTCTCTGTTTTTATGCTAGTACCATGCTGTTTTGATTACTGTAGCCTTGTACTATAATTTGATGTCAGGTATCGTTATACCTCCCACTTTGTTCTTATTTCTCAAGATTGCTGAGGCTATCCGGGGTCTTTTATGGTCCCATATAAATTTTAGGATTATATGTTCTATTTCTGTGAAAAACGTTGTTGGTGGTTTGATAGGAATTGAGTTGAATATGTATATTGCCTTAGGCAGTATGGACATTTTAACTATATTAATTCTTCCTATCCATGAACATGGTATGTGTTTCCATCTATTTGTATCTTCTTTCATTTCTTTCTTCAGTGTCTTATAATTTTTCTGAGTACAGATCTTTTACTTCTTTGCTTAAATTTATTCCTAGGTATTTTAAAGTCTTGGGAGCAATTGTAAATGGGATTTTTTTTTTTTAATTTCTCCTTCTGACGTTTTATTATTGGTATATACAAATGCAACTGATTTCTGAATATTAATTTTATATCCTGCTACTTTACTAAATTCAACTATCAGCTCTAATAGTTTCTTGGTGGAGTCTTTGGGGTTCTCTATATATATATAGTATCATGTCATCTGCATATAATGACAATTTTACTTCCTCCTTACCGATTTAGATGTGTTTTATTTATTTTTCTTGTTGATTGCTGTGGCTAGAACTTCCAGCACTGTGTAGAATAGAAGTGGAGAAAGTGGGCAACCTTGCCTTGTTCCTGATCTTAAAGGGAATGGTTTTAGCTTTTCCCCATTGAGTATGATGTTAGCTGTGGGTTTATCATATATGGCCTTTATTATGTTGAGATATGATCACTCTATTCTCACTTTCATAAGAGTTTTTATCATAAATGGCTGCTGGATTTTATCAAATGCTTTTTCTGCATCTATTGATATGATCATGTGATTTTTATTTTTCATTTTGTTAATGTGGTGTATCACATTAATTGATTTGCGGATGTTGAACCACCCTTGCATACCAGGGATGAATCCCACTTGATCATGGTGTATGATCTTTTTAATGTATTGCTGAATTCTGTTCGCTAATATTTTGTTGAGGATTTTTGCATCTATGTTCATCAGAGATATCGGCCTGTAGTTTTCTTTTTTTGTGGTGTCTTTGTCTTATTTTGGGATCAGGGTGATAGTAGTTTCGTAAAAAGTGTGTGGGAGCCTTCCCTCCTTCTGGATTTTTTGGAAGAGCTTGAGGAGAATAGGTGATAATTCTTTTTTGAACGTTTTGTAAAATTCACCTGTGAAGCCATCTGTTCCCGGGCTTTTGTTTGTTGGGAGAATGTTGATTACTGATTCAATTTCCCTGGTGGTAATCAGTCTATTCAGGTTTTCTGTTTCTTCTTGAATTAGCCTTGGAAGGTTGTATGCCTTTAGAAAATTGTCCATTTCTTCCAGATTGTCAAATTTGTTGGCATATAGTTGCTCATAGTGATTTCTTAAAACTTTTTGTATTTCTTTGGTGTCTGTTATCACTTCTCCTCTTTCGTTTCTGATTTTATTAATTTGGGCCCTCTCTCTCTCTCTTTTTAATGAGTCTGGCTAAAGGTTTGTCAGTTTTGTTTATCTTCTCTAAGAACCAACTCTTGGATTCATTGATCTTTTGTATTGTTTTTCTGGTTTCTATTTCATTTATTTCCGCTCTGATTTTTATTATTTCCTTCGTTGTACTCCCTTTGGGCTTATTTTGCTGTTCTTTTTCCAGATCCCTTAAGTGTGAAGATAAACTGTTGATTAGTGATTTTTCTTGTTTCTTTAGGTAGGCCTGCAATGCTATCAGTTTCCTTCTTAGGACTGCTTTTGCTGCATCCCATAGATTTTGGGTCATCGTGTTTTCATTTTCGTTTTTCTCGAGATATCTTTTGATTTCTTCCTTGATCTCCCGGTTGACCCATTCATTATTTAGTAACATGTTATTCAGCCTCCATTAATTGATGTGTCTTACAGTTTTTTTTTCCTGTAGTTCATTTCTAATTTCATAGCACTGTGGTTAGAGAAGACAATTGGTATGATTTCAATTTTCTTAAATTTATCAATACTTGTTTTGTGGCCTAATATATGGTCTATCTTGGAAAATGTTCCATGTGCGCTTGAGAAGAATGTGTATTCTGCAGCTTTGGGGTGAAATGCTCTGAAAATATCGATTAAATCCAAGTGGTCCAATGTGTCATTTAAGGCTGTTGTTTCTATATTAATTTTCTGTCTGGAGGACCTGTCCCTTTTTGTCAGAAGTGTGTTGAAGACCCCTACTATGATAGTGTTACTGTTGATCTCTGTCTTTATGTCAGTCAATATCTGTTTTATATATTTAGGTTCTCCTATGTTGGGTGCATAGATGTTTACTAGGGTTATGTCCTCTTGTCGGATCGATCCCTTTATTTTTATATAGTGCCCATCTTTGTCTTTTAATATGTTCTTCATTTTAAAGTCTATTTTGTCAGATATAATTATTGCAACTCCAGCTTTTTTCTCATTTCCATTTGCATGAAATATCTTACTCCAACCCTTCACTTTCAGCCTGTGTGTGTCTTTTGATCTGAGGTGAGTCTCTTGTATACAGCATATACAAGGGTCTTGCTTTCTTATCCACTCAGCCACCCTATGTCTCTTGATTGGAGCATTTAATCCATTTACATTTAAAGTGATTATTGATAGGTACATAGTTATTGCCATTTTTAAATTTGTAGTTAGATTGTTTTCATCTTCTATTTACAGAAGTCCTTTTAGTATTTCTTACAATGCTGGCTTGGTGGTAATAAATTCCTTTAGCTTATTCTTTTCTGTGAAGCTCTTTATCTCTCCATCAACTTTAAATGATAACCTTGCTGGATAAAGCAATCTAGGTTGTAGGCCTTTGTTTTCCATCACTTTGAGTATCTCCTGCCACTCCCTCCTGGCCTTCAATGTTTCTGTAGAAAAGTCATTTGTTAGTCTTATGGGTGTTCCCTTGTATGTAACCCTCTGTCTTTCTCTTGCTGCTTTTAAGATTCTCTCTTTGTCTTTAACCTTTGCCATTTTAACTATAATGTGTCTTGGTGTGGACCTGTTTGGGTTTATCCTGGTTGGAACTCTCTGCACTTCCTGGGCTTGTATGTTGGTTTCCTTCACCAGGTTAGGGAAGTTTTCGGACATTATTACTTCAAATATGTTCTCAATCCCTTGCTTCCTCGCTTCACCTTCTGGTATTCCTATGATGCGCATGTTGTTGTGTTTGATGTTATTCCAGAGGTCTCTTAAACCATCATCATTGTTTTTTATTCTTTTTTCTTTCTGTTGTTCTGTTTGGGTGATCTCTGCTAACTTGTCTTCTAAGTCGCTGATTCGATCCTCTGCTTCATCTAAGCTGTTGTTAATTCCTTCAAGTGAGTTCTTTATTTCAGTAATTGTGTTCTTTATTTCTAACTGGTTGTTCATTATGATTTCTATATCCTTTTTTATGTTGCTCTAAGCTCCTTAAACATTCTTATCATCAGTGTTCTGAACTCTGTCTCTGATAGGTTGGTTACCTCTGTTTCATTTGGTTCCATTTCTGGAGGTTTCTTCTGTTCTATTTGGGACATGTTTCTTTATTTCCCAATTCTGGCTGACTCTCTGGTTTTGCTTCGATGTATTAGGTAGATCCTCTAGAGTTCTTAGTTCTTGCTGGGTTATCTTATGTAGTATGTGTCCTTTATATTTGACTTGCACTACTTCGTTCTTCTCCTCTGCATATGCTCCAAAGGTGACTCTTGTGTTGTGCATATTGTCCTGTTAAAGAAGATTTTTAAGTGCTTTTCGCTTGTGAGTAGGTGGGGTTAACTCCTAGGCTGACTAGTTGTGAGACTTGGCTCTGCCCACTGCAGGGTGTTCTGCTGCGTGAGGGTTGACCGCTTAAATGTGGTTTGGCCTCTATGGGCTCTTGTGCCTGTAGAGAATTCCCTCTGGGTGTGTCACTTATAGGTCAAACCCAGTAGTACTCTGGTTTGGTCTAGAGTTGGCCTCTGGGTGTGTTGAATCTTGTGCCTCTTAAGCTGGGCCCTGGTAGGACAATTTCAGAACAAAGCAAATCATCAAACACAACAACAACAACGAAGAAAAAAATCCAATACATTCACATGTAAAAACAACCGACAACCCACACTCAACACAGGCAAAGATATCAAAGATATAAAGACAAAACAAAACAAAACAAAACAAAAAAAGCAGTGTCAGTCTTGGCTTAAGCCCACCAAGTAATATCCAGGTTGTCCTCTGCTGTACCAAAGAATCCTCTGTGTATTGTGCAGGCAGAGCCGGTCACCTGGTGCAGATTTAGATGAGTGGGGCTGAGGGGTATGGATGGTAGTTTCTACAAAGTCAGTGCATTTTCTGACCTTGCCTGCTTATATGCACACTGAGAGCAGCACCAGCAGCCCTGTGTCCAGTTCTCCTGAGTCTTAGGGCACTTCTTCCATGTATGTGTGTTGTGTGTGTGTGGCGGACGGGAGATTTCTCAGTTGCTGAAAGCTGGGAGCTGCGTCTGCCGCTTACTGCTGATCCCTGGGAGTGCCTCCGCAGTTGTAGTTGCCCCGCCCTAGGCAGGCCAGGAAAGGTGGGGGCTGGGGGTGGCGGGGTCTTCTCTCTCCCAGCCCAGCCATGTCACATTCTTCCCGCAGGCCAGAAAAAGTGGTGGCTGGGGGTGGAGGAGTCTCTTCTCTCCTAGCCCAGCAAAAAATCACACTCTTCCCAGCCTCTTCCCTGGGTCAGAGCTGCCCACCAGTCTTCCCAGAGCCTGAGCACTAAGTCTCCTCTGTAATCTGATACTACTCCTCATTTCAGGGGCCAGTTTAAGTCTCTGGAAGGGCGGGGGATTGGAGGAGTGGGGGGAAGGGCCCAGGTATGGAGTTTGTGTCCTTTGTCCAATGTAGGGCCCAGCTAGAGGTCTCAGCTTAGGTTATTGCCTGAAATGCTGGATATGCTGCCCCCTCAGCAGGAGACATCAGCTGTGGGATGCAGGGAAAGAGCCCACCTCCAGGCGTTTGTGTTCTCTGTTCCGTCCTGGGATCCCGTGCGTCTCTGCAGCTGGGGATACCGGCCGTGTTTCCACCGCCGCAGGTACAGCTGCGTTTCCATAGCCTCTGATGTGGGCCGTGTCTCCACTCTGCTCCCTTCCCTCTTCCCCTGCTCGCCCAATTTGCCCAGCTTCAAGTAATCCTTGCACGAGTCTCTTAGTTGTTCTTCGTGATGAGCAGAGAGTCCTTTGATGTGTTATAGATGTCCCGTGTGTGATAAGATCCGGAGGAGAACTCAAAAAGTACGCCGTGCTGCTGCCATTCCTATGACGTCAGATAATATACCTTTTTTAAAATTATATTTCTCTCCTTAAACATTTTTTATTTTGCAAAACTTGCTGATCAAGTTCCATGTAGTTACATTACATATTCTATTTACATCACAATACAGCTTTTAAAGTGGTCACATTTAACTTATTCTTTTGTCCACTGAATATTTTTTAAGGAGAAAACACACTCATCATTAGCATTATGAGTCAGTGTACTGAACATGTACTGGCATAAAGTTAACAACTCTGGGAATTGCTCTATAAATTTGATTTGCTGAAGTACAAAATACCATCTTTCATGGCTTAATAACTATCCACTTAAAACTGAAATTTCCTTTCTTGTTAATAAGTGATGTTGTCCCTTTTACATACAGCCTTGAACACTTAAAGGTATGTTCTGTCTTTAATATACTCAGCAAATTTCTTTAAGCATCAAAAACATTAATAAGACTCGTTGCACTTCTTTCAAGTTGCCTGATTCTACTACTAAAGAGATTTTGGAAAATATGAACAAGAAATAAGTAGGCCCCACTCAGTAGATTATTTTAAAAAGTAAACAAGACGTTTTTGAGTCTTTTTCTTCTGAAATGAAGCCTAATTTCAGTGCTTCCGTCTATGTCTATGTCTATGTCTATGTCTATGTCTATGTCTATGTCTATGTCTATGTCTATGTCTATGTCTATATCTAACACTTCAGTTGCTCAGTTCAAACAGTATAATTACTGAAGGACATCAAATACTGTTTGAACAACATTATGCAAAATATAAGCAGAACACTCAGCACCTTCCCTAGAATCATATTTTGCTTCAGTTTTGTATAAACATATCTGCGCCTTTCACAAAACATTGACCAAAATGTATATTATCTTCACCAAAAGCAATATAAATCTTCTCATTCACTCCTAACTCAATATGAGATTCCCTGCAAACGTTTCTGAAGTCTCATCTGGATGATATTTTACTTACCATAGCCTTATAAAAGGGAGTTGTTTTCCATGAGAAAAAAAGAAATATTGCAATGGCAAAAAAAAGAATTACTTCTGCATTATTATTACTGATATCCTTGGCTATGCCATAAAAAAACAAACAAAAATGAGACATTTAAGTCTTTGACAATATTTATGACAGTATAAAGAGCTATTACATTTTTTTTTCTTTTTTCTTCCTTCCTTTCTTTTTTTAACTCCAGTAGATTTCTTCCTGGCAATTGAAAACTTTCTTGCAATTTTGGAATCTGAAAATAATTCTGGTAATGGTACACTCAAACAATCACCTGAATTGAAATACTAATAATATTATTTGGTGCACAAGGTTATTGGGAGTTCTTTTTTGATTATTTCATCTTCATCTGAATTTCTCTCTCTCTTTTTTTTATTTCATCACTTTCATTTTTACCACTTGAATAAATTATATATCTGACATACTTAGCTTCTGGCAATATATTCATGCAGTGGAGGCTGGGAAGTGTAGTCAAGCTGTGAGCCCATGAGGTAGAGAAATGGAGTTTGGAGAGCATGGTCAGAAGAAACTGCAGCGAGCTGCATATGAGAGACGTATGAGGATCTGAATAACCTTGTTATTGATCCTTTATATGAGGCTGACACTATACATTGTTGTTGCAACATTATTGACTATATTCTCTATACTGTGCTTTACATCTCTGTGACTATTTTGTAGCCACCAATTTGTAACAGTATCTTTCTTAAGAAATCTTCTGAAAGCAATAATACTATACCCTGAGCTTGACAAATTAAGTTTTAGGCAAATTCTTCATATATTTAAATTTTTTTCCAAGTTATTAAGTCAAAATTATAGATAATACTAATATTTGATATATAAAAGCAGCAATTTTCTAAATGGCAGTACTAGATATTTTTGTGTGGAGTATCTTAGTGACACTTTTAATGAATAAACTAGAAAATTGCTGAGCAAAAGCCTGTAGAAGTTATTTTAGCCTTTAATTATTCTTTTGTTAACATTGGATAATCCTAGGATATTCGCTTTTAGCTAATGTGTATTTACTGAATTTTTATGAAAGGCACCCAGGAAAAGGACAATAACTCAAATTGGTAGTGGGACCAATATATTAGAATTAGCAATTATTTCCAAAGTGCCAGTTAAACTTTTGTATTGAAATATTACGACAATATTTGTTTTTGCTGATTTTTATTTATTTATTTATTTATTTATTTATAATTTTTATATATATATTTTTTTTTACATTTATCCAAGTAGGCTAAGCTAGTTGTCCTTGCATGAGTGTCATCATTCTGATTTTCTGACCTGCGATTAGGGGATAAGCTTTGCAAATAAATTTCTTTAAGACTTTTTCCAAGGTATTTCTGTGGTTTTATGCTTTCCTACAGAGTTGGAAATAAATATCCACCGAAATTAGGGGTGTTAATATATTCTACATTTTCTCTTTTAAAAATCTTTTTTAGAAATCTAAATGTGTAGGTCACCAAATTTGAAACAGTGGTCTACTGTTTTGAACACATTTTTTTAATGTTAGACTTTTGAAAAAGAGAGTTGGCGTGTTTCAACAGAAAGAGTTTATTTCACCCCTTAAATTCTGCAAAGAGGTAATGGAAGATGATGATCAGAGTGTCTTTTGTATATAATGGCCATTAGAAGATGGCAGTCTCCTCAATTTCACATGTTCCAGGATCATGAAGAGATACTAGGGTTTGCCAAATAAAATACAGGACACTCAGTTACATTTGAATTTCAGATGAACGGTGAATACCTTTTAGTATAAATATGTGTTAATGATTGTTTGTTGCTTAGCTGAAATTCATATGTGACTGGAAACCCTGTATTTTTATTTGTTATATATGGCAACCCCAAGATACACTGATCTTTCATTCTCAGTCCCAGCTTTCAAAATTTCAGAGTCAGGGAGTGACTCACAGTTTAGGTCATGTGCCCTTTTAGGGCTTCAAAGTCACTGGCCTGTACAAGGAGTTGCAATTTTTAGAGCCACAACAGCTGGCCTAAGGAGGGTGGGGGCTGGGGAGTGGGGCGTGGGGCGTGGATAGAAGCTAAAGGGATTTAGAGTTCGGTACACAGAAGACAGTGAAATAGTCCTGATGACATGCTGAGCTTTGTTTTCTAGCTTCTTGCTAAGGCCTAGTCCCATTCGTCTTGTTGAGTTTTCTAAGATAGCTTAGTATCCTTAAATTAATTACTTAAACTGGTTCAAGATGGATTTGGGACCCAAAAATCCTAAGTATATTATTGTAATGATAATTTCAGATATTACAGAAAAACGTACTGCAACAATATCTGCCTAATGGCAGTATCCATTATTTTAAAATAATAGGACCGTAGAACTTCCAGTGCTCCCAGTAGACCCCTTTTCTATCCAATCAAAGGTTTGAGATTTGTCAGTACATCCCGTGAAAGGAAAATAATCTTGATCTTATGCTGACTGGCAAAAAGCAGTGTTGTAGCAGAAGACTGTTAAGTCCTGCTCATCTGACTCTTTGGTGGAGTAAGGGGCTTCCTCTTTAGCCACTTGAAGAGCTTGTTTCACTCTTCTGACTAAAATTGGTACCATTCAAAGGAAAGACATCCAGCAGAAAAAAATATGTTCTATGGAGAATACCTGGAAACCAGTATCTTATATTGCTCTGCATGATTTATAGCTGTAAATCAAGAAGAAGATAATCCCTGACTTTGTGATATGCAGAAATTGCTACATGGAGTATTTCTTTTTCTCTTTCTGAGATTTGCCTTTTATACAGCTCATGAAATTTAAAATCTTGGTCCTTGCCACAGGGCAGATAATTTCTCCAAAATATCAGAAAGAGTAAGTATATTTTCTGAGCTCTGGTATGAAACTGTAATTCACAGAGCTAGAGGTGAGAGAGTTGGTCTTTGTAGCCACTTTACATTTAACACTCAGTTATGTGAAGTAAAATGCTTCAAAACTGCATCTATCATATGATGTTATGGATAATGTATTTTCAGATATTGCTTACATGAGTGAAATAAAGAAACCTCCCACCATCCTGTACCACTAGTCATTTTCTTGCTGATATCACAGGTAAGGGGAAACAATTGGAAGCATAGGCATACTGTAAGAGTTTTGTAATTGGTGCTATTAAGAAGTCATCAGAGGGAAAAGGGGGTCAAATATATGGTAATGGAAGGAGAACTGACTCTGGGTGGTAACACCCAATGCCGTATACAGATGACGTATTACAGAATTGTAATCTATATAATTTGACTATTGTTACCCTAATAAATTTAATAAAAAACAAATTTAAAATAACTATGTATTATATAGTGTCATATTGGTACTAGATTAATTGGGTGATAGATGGCAGGAGGGTTGCAGGCAGGGTGAAAAAGGTAAAGGGATTATAGTTACAAATAGTTACCAAATAGTCTTGGGGATATAAAGTAAAGCATAGGGAATATAGTCAATAATACGGTAATAACTATGTATAGTGCCAGGTGGGTACTAGACTAGACAGGGAATCACTCCTTAAATTATATAAAAGTCTAACCACTGTGCTGTACATCTGAAGTTAATATAAAATAATATTGGATGTCAACTGCAATTGAAATTTTTTTTTAAAAAGGGGAGGTGGGATGGTGAATGGGAACAAGAGGTTCAAATTTCCAGGTGTAAAACAACTCATGGGGATGTAACGTGCAGCATAGGGAATATAGTCAATAATATTGTGATAGCGTGGTACAGTGTCAGATGGTTGCTGGACTTATCATGGTGATCACTCCTATGGTCACCATGTGAATAACTGTGGTGTGCACTTGAAACTGATATAATGTTGTATGTTAGGTATATTTTAATAAAAATCTCTGTTTTAGTCCTTTCTATTAAATTTATTGGGGTGACAATGGTTAGTAAAATTACATAGGTTTTAAGTGTACATTTTTATACTAATTGTCTATATATCGCATTGTGCGCTCACCACCCAGAGTCAGTTCTCCATATATCTGACCTCCTTTTCCCTCTTCTATCATTCTCCTCCCTTCTTACCATCTGTAACCACTAAACTGTTGTCTGTCTGTGAGTTTTTGTTTCTATGTTTGTCTTGTTCCTTTGTTGCTTTCAGTTTTGCATCCTACGTATGAGTAAAGTCATACGGTTCTCGACTTTTTCCATCTGACTTATTTCGCTTAGCATTATAATCTCAAGATCCATCCATGCGGTCACAAGTGGCAATATTTCATCTTTTCTTATGGCAGAGTAGTATTCTATTGTGTAAACCTTTAAAAAAAAATGTTAGGTAAGTCCTATAATGAAATCTTATTAATTTGGTGAATAAATTTACCTTTATTTCGTAAAACAAAAAGAAATCTAGAAAGGAAATTTCCTACACTTTTTATATCATACATGATACGTTGTACACACACACACATACACACACACACACACACACACATTTAGGAGTGGGATGGCTGAGTCATATGATAAGTATATGAACCAAATGAACTCTTCTCTAAAATGGTTGTACTTTAAATTCTACCTGCAGTGTGTGGGATTTCCCTTTCCTTCACATCCTCGCCAACACCTGGTATGGTTAGTCATTTTAGCCATTCTCATAGGTATGTAGCATTATTTCATTGTAGTTCTAATTCACATTTTTCTAATGACTGATGATGTTGAACATCATTTTATGTACTTATTTGCTATCCATGTATCTTCTTTGGTGAAGTCTCTGTTTAAATGTTTTCTATTTTTTAGTTGAGTGGTTTGTTTTCTGATTATTACCTTCTAAGAGTTCTACATATAGTCTAGACACAAGTTTTTTGTCAGATGCATCATTTGCCAATATTTTCTTTCATTCAGGAGCTTATATTTTCATTCTCTTAACAGTATCCTTCAAAACAGAAAAGTCCTTAAAGTATAATATATCGTGTGTTTTTTCTTTCATGTATTGTGAATTTAGTGTCATCTCTAAGAAATGTTTACTGATCTCAAAGAAAAATATTTTTTCTATGTTTTCCTCTAGTAGTTTTGCAGTTACAAGACTTAATATACAAATGGACCCTGACCAGGCCATATGCAAAAAACAAAAACTCTGACTTACAACCTCTGTGATGGCCGGTACAGGAAGCCAAACCACAACCCATTCAGCAATAGGCCAGAAAGGGTCAGGATTTGGTCCATAACAACCAGCTTCCCTAATTTTTGCCTCCATGTCTAACTCGGCACTAACCAGAGAAAGCAAAATATGTTCCCTAAACCAATCACATAGGATGCTTTATTTCTAGTTGGCTTGTCTTCAGTTTCCCCATGCCGACATCCTCAAGTGAGAGCACACCTGAGCTTTCCCATTTTTTTTTTTTCCACTATAAATCTTTCTCACTGCCTTGCCTGCCTTTCAGTCTCTGCCAAATGCAACTGATGGTCACTGACACCCTTGCTATAGTGAGCGCTGAGTAAATTACCTCATTTGGATTCTTTGTTAATTTCCAGTTTTCCTGGAGCTTCCACAAGGATACCATCTGCACTGCATTTGGTATGGATGTCAGCCTTCTGCCAAGTATGGTACTTACAAGGGTCCTTCCCGCCTTGCCACTGGTGGCTTATTGAGTCTGCGCCAACGTGGTAAGTGAGCACTGGCTCCAAACTTCATTTTCTTTTCATTGACTTCCTTTATCACCTGCTGTCTATTTGCTGTTCGGTACCTGGGTATTGTCGTTGGTCCCCATGTATTTGACATCCTTGGTGGAATCAGATATTCCTTTTTATCCCTTTTTGATCTCTTTTGTGTTAGTTTCATATTGTGCTGTTTAAAAGTGTTTGTCATGAGAAAAGAATCACAATGTACAACATAGGCATAGACCCTGAAAGCCTGTTCAAGCTGGTCTCAGACTGGTGAGTTGCTTTTCTCCCTGAATCGATGTCCATTTGAACACATTTTGCTGTGAGTCATCAATAAAACCAGATAAGGTTCTCTTTCTATTTTGAGATTTTGACTTTGACCCGTCGAGAGAATGTTCTCTCTGGTTTCCTGCCTGCTGGAGGACTTGGATTGTCAGGTCTGTGTTCAGAGATGGACAAGTGTAAGACTGGGGACCTGAGACACAAGATGCCGAGCATTATATTCCTACTGATGGTTGCCAGCTCTCAAATGTTCTTCTAAGTCTAAACCTTCTCCTCTTCCAGGAAAAACTCATGCTTATATATACAATACTAATTCTTGCACTTCTCTATCTAAGTGGTATAACTTCACTAAGGTGACTTGGGCCTCCAAAGGCCACTCTATGGAACATTGGATTTGAACAAAATTGTTTATTTGAAAAAATGCTTAGAAAAGTAAAGGAGTGAGATTTCTCAGGACCAATTGGGCATCAGTTTTCATTTGTTTGCAGAGGCCTCTGAATGAAATTCTGAGTAAAATATTCCTTCACTAAAAGTTTTCCTGCTCAAAGCTAATGAGCAATTAGCAAACCAGGCTCTTTCTCTAGAACACCCTCCCCCTCCTTGTCCTCTAGTTACCTCTTTGTACTCAGGTTTTTCTTTCCTCCGTCCTTCCTATCTCTCTTACACCTCAGTTTACTTCTCCCTCCTCTTTCTCTTGTCCAGACCTCCAACCTTTAACCAACAACTCTCTTAAAATCTCCAAATACCATTTACCTCTAAAGATTCATCTTTCCCATGATCTTGGTGTATAGACAACTGTAGAATTTAAACCTTGGATTTGAGCTGAATTAGGGCTATATTTCAAGATTTTTCTAAACCCCACAAAATATCAGCAAATAACTCATAGAAAAATCTAGAAGTGTTTTGCATTCACATGACCTGGTGTTACCTAACGTATATCAACTTGTTGGTTAGAAACTCACATGCTAAATCTGGATGGCAAAGCTGATTGGACTGACTCAGAAGGGGACCTACCCTCTTTCCATAATAAACCTGAGCGTCCCTCACACCAAAAAAACAAAGGTACAAAAGTAGTGTACAGCATCTTAAAAGCCAGACTTGAAACATTTCCAATAAAAATCCTTTGGACCATAATTGAGTCATGCGAACAGAATAGATATAATTATAGGAGATTTTTCAGGATACACTAGAAAATACCTTCTAAAAACATTCAGGAATTAACTTCCTGAGCTGAAGCTGGACTGTTTGGAATTGTTTTCTAGTCTCCCTCACATAAATTGTAGACATTTGACCTAACAGGTTTGACTATCTAGAATAGAGACAAAATCAGTCATGAATTGAGGAAGATGGAATCATGGACTAGAATGACCCCGGGTCACTAATCTGGACTTGGAGGAGAACTGCGCACCCTTCAGGGACACCTGTTTAGAATTTACTGAATGAGAAATACACTTTTATTTTGTTAAATCACTGACTCTTCAGAGTCTGTCTGTTAGGGCAACCAGAGTTACCTTTAGGAAGAGCCTTTCACTACTAATTTCGTATTATACTATTTTATTAGTGAAGAAACTTAAGGTCAAGCATAAATGAGTTGCTTATGAACATTCAGTTTCTATGTGGAAAATCTGGGATTCATAGTGGGATTTTTCTCAATTCAAATTTTTGGTACTTTTTCCTATGCCAAGTTGTCAAAAATGCTAGTTTCATTTATTTAGTGTTTAAAAACTCAGGCCCTTGAGCCAGAGAGGTAGTATTTGAATAACAGCACTAAGTCTTACCAGTGGTATGAACTTATGAACTTCAATTATTTAACTCTGAGACATATATATATTTTTTTTTATTTGAAATGTATATATAAATTTTTTTCATTTGAACTTTTATTCTACTTGATATATATATATATATATATATATATATATATATAATTATTTGATAAGAAGCCTTGTAATTAGTAAGCACATGATCCTGTGGAAAACGTTCCACAAGAATTTAAAAATCTCTGCTGGAATTTCTTAAGAAAAGCCAAGGCTACAGACTGTTACATTTTTGAGCTGATCTTCTCATCAAGGTTATGGAGCCATACCTCCTGCTAATGATTCTGTGTTGAAATAAATGCATCAAAGGAAAATCAACAGTGAAAAAAGAGAGGAAGGATGGAACATCTGAGGATGAGTTGATAAATGTAAAGCAGTATATTCAGAATGCGGTTTTTGTGACCATCATGGCGTACCATGGGCAGGGTTAACAAGTGCAGAAGGTGAAGGTGCAGCCCGTCAACTTCATCTTCAGATACTTTCAAAATAGCTACTGGGTTCAGGTTTGGCTCTATGAACCAGGTAATATACAGATAGAAATTGGTGCTTTTTATTTCTTTGTGTGGAATTAAGTTACTGTATAGTGTACTTGCATTTCATCCTGAAGGAGTCCCTTTAGTGTTTCTTGTAGGGCAAGTATGCTGGGGACACATTTCTCTGTTTCTATCTATTTGGGAATGTCTTAGTTTGTCCTTCATTTTTGAAGGATAGTTTTACTAGTTATAGAATTCTTACTAGTCATTTTCTAGGAGGACTTAAATATGTCATCCCACTGTCTTACGGATTCCATGCTTTCTGATGAGAAGTCAGATGTTATTTTTATTGAGGATCCCTTACATACATGATGAGTCACTTTTGTTGCTTTCAAAATTTTCATTTGCCTTGACTTCTGTCTGTTTGACTATGTGTGTCCTAATGTGGATATATTTGAGTTTATCCTACTTGAAGTACTCTCTGATTTTTGTATGTGCAAATTGGTTTTTTTTAATCATATTTGGAAAGATTTTAGTCATTATGTCTTCACATATTTTTTCTGTTATATCTCTCACTCCTCTCCTTTTGGGACCTTCATGATGTATATTTCATTATGTTTGATCAAGTCCACAATCACTGAGACTCTGTTCATTTATCTTTCTTTTTATTGGGGGAGGGGAGTCATTCTCTTATTGAATGATATTAATTAACCTAGCTCAAAGTTCACTGATTCCTTCTTCTTCCATATCAAATATGTTGTTGAACCCTTCAGTGAGTTTTTTTGTTTTGTTTTGTTTTAATTTTAGATTGTATTTTTTTTTCTTCAGAATTTCTATTTGGTTCTGTTTTATAATTTCAATGTCTTTATTGCTATTTTGTATTTGGTGAGATTTTCCATACTTTCCTTTAATTATTTAGACATGGGTTCTTTATTATTTGAGCATATTTATAGTTCACATTTAAAGTCTTTATATAATAGGTTTTTAATCCATTTTTTTCTTATGAGTATGAATCATATGTTTCGATTTTTTCGCATCTCATGATATATTGTAGAAAACTGGAATATTTTAATACATTGTGTGCCAGCTCTGAAATATCAGAAACCGACCCTAGACGTACCATTGCTTTCTGTTTGTTGTTGCTATTGCTGTGGTTTGTTTATTTAGTTTTTTGGAGTAATTCTATAAAATCTGTATTGTTTGTTGTGCATAGTCACTTTGTTGTGCATCATTGTTTTGCATAGTCATCATTTAATTCTTGGACACATATTTCCTTAATATATTTGAATTAGTAAGTCTCCCAGATTTGCCAACCGGCTCTGTGTGTATATTTTAGGGCATGCTTTCAACACTCTGGCAGGCAGTTTACAGCTCTAGGCCTTCACTTTATGCTTGTGCAAGTCCTTCAGGTCAGTCGTAAATAAGAGATAATGGCCTATTTTTTGGTCTTTCCTCACCTTACACATATTTGTGCTCATTTTTTGATCTTTTAGATCCCTATGAATGTGTCAAAAAACTTTAAAGTCACTACTGATCTCACCGTTACCCAATTTTTCCTTTAAGCTTTTTTAGACAGCCATTTGTTAGCCGCGTTGCAATCACTGCCTCAGGAAATTGTGTTGTTATAATATTGAAACTGATTGTTTACGACAAATGCTCTAGGATAGACTGTTTGAAGAGAGTTAGCTGTTATTCAGTTCATGTAAAGATAAGCCCTGAGACTGAAGCCATTCAGGGAACTTCTAGACGTGTGAAATATAGTCCTCTGGGATTGGGCCTTTTTTGTGAATTCGAATTCTGTTCTTTCCACTTTAGTGTTTGCTACAATGCTCATTTTCTCAGCTTTGATAATTGTGTGTCTGTTCACTTTCAAAGCTACCACAGATCCGTGGAAGAGGGAGAAAGGAATAAGTCTAGTTAAACTTCCATGCAGTTGACTGTTCTTAATGAAATTCCGTTATTTTGCTTGAAGAAATACTCCTTTAACTTTTGTAATTTTTTTCCAAGACTTATGAAAAAGTTGTATGTATATATATATATATATATATATATATATATATATATATATATATACACACACACACACTCACACATGTATATCCCCCCCCCCCAATATATCATTGCTTCATTGCTTCTATGTAGGAAAATAATTTTATAAGTATTTATTCTACTATTTTGCAAGTGCTTCTCCCCCCCAAATATATTGTAAATGCTTAGGATAATCTAGGTTTGAAGAAGGTTATTTACTGGGACACTGGCTAATAACCAGCTTGAAAAAGTTTTATTTGATTATTCTGTGGTACCAATTGATGTCTTCAGATGTCATGGATTAGCTAGCCTGCATGAACTTCTGGTTAATTGTCAGATATGTGGTACTTGACTTGCCAAATCTCTATTTGTAGAAGAAGATGAGAATGCTATTTTATTTATTTACAAGATGTATTCAAAATGCAAAATTATTTAGTTCTAGAGTCTTTAATCCTTGTCTTCTAATATGAATAATTAATGAATAAATACATTTTAAATAAGCAAATACATATTACTCTCTGCATTTTTGCACTGACCTAGCTTGTTAAATGTGAACCATTAAATTAAAATGATGGATTTTTAATAAAACGCACTAACTTTAATAATTTAATTTAGGTTGAATTCCTGTGTTTATGTTATTGTATTTTCACTTGCCAAATTGTAAAAATTCAAATTACTGTGTATAATGTTAGAATCACAACACTAGTTATTAAAGCTATAAAACTCTTGGGAACATGTGGTAAGAAACAATAGTCATCAGTATTTGAACTGTTTCTTTATGAAATTTCTAAAAATGTCTTTAGAACATGTGACTTCAGTACAGATAATCAATTCGGAGAGTCCTATTTAAAATAATAACCCAGGATGTACTTCTTTTTACTCTCTTTTAGGACATTTGTTTATTTATTATGCAACTCAAGAAATGTTTCTCTCTGGGACATGGTAGAAATGCTATTGCCTACATTTAATTCATAAATATATCAGTACAGCAATCTCCAGGGTATTTGGAAAATTTGATATTATACTAGTAATAATCCATAGCATTTCAGTCACCAAATGAACATATTCTTTCTGCATACTGATGGAGAAGTGATCTGTAACAACACTTTTTCCACATTTGAGTTTCACAATAATGACACCTGAGCACTAGATTATTAAATCACATTGGAGTCACTTTTTCTCTTCCTATGAATGAAATCACTTCTTCAGCAGCAACATTTTGTCTTTAATAGCCTCTTACTAGCTGTATGTCCTTGGACAACTTGCAGATTCATAGAATCTCAGAGATAAAAGGGATTTTGAAGGTTGTATTGCTCAGAGTTATTCACAGAATTCATAGATCTTCTCTTTCCTCAGCACTCCCACAGAGCAGTCATTCCGCGTCTGTTTAAATATTTTAGTAACAGGGAACTCAGTGTGACCCAGTGAACTCAAATTTGTTTCAGACAACTCTGAGTGTTAAGAATTCTGTCTTTGTTCACTTTGTTCTTTTGAATTAGTTTCTTACGTTGAAAATGAGGTTAGCAGTAGCTGTTTATGTCACAGAATTATTTTAAGTATAAATAATGCATATGGAAAGTATAGTATACATAGTGAAGCTGAGATATACCTTTAAAATACTCTTATTGCATCCCGTATAGTAAACCATATTATTTTTCACAAATGTTTGCTTCTATTCTCTTGGGGAAAATTATACTTCCTCACCCACTGATATTAGTCTTGGCCTAGTAACTTGCTTTGGCTTATGCATAAGAATCTTAGGTGACATGTGTCATTTTGGAGGAGAAACTTTGAGAGTCAGCACATGGTCCCACATTCCCCTTTCTCTCTGTCCCGGGGATCAGCAGTATGTCAGATCAAATCTCTTTTGACTGACTGAATCCAGGAATGAAGACTATATGGAGCAGAGCTTTAGCTGGCCCCAAAATGCACCTGTTACATCATTCACTGAGGACATTTTTGGTTGTAACCAAACATAACCTATCCTATCTGCTGTGATGCAAACTGTCTCCTTCTTTCTGTGAAGCCTTTGCTTCTCAGATTTATATTCTTGTAGACTTCTTACCATTATGAGGAGACCCACTTCCCTGTTGATTGCGTATGAACTTGAATATGAAGCAGGTAGGAAAGTGCAATTTCCTGGGCACATATAAGAATTCAATTACATTACTGATTCAAATAGGTATTTATTAGATAAATTGAGGGAATTTTCTCTAAATAATGACTTTTATGACATTATTTTCAGGAAAGTTTATTTAGATTTGTAGTTCTTTTTCTTTCACTGAAGAGGGACACATAAAGCAAAACTTCAGGCTTGTGTGAGACATGGTGTAGTGTATAGTGCCAGGCTCAGGGAGCAGAATTTAGCACAGTGAGGTTAAATAATTTCTTTATAATAAATCAGAGTATTTTAAAATGAAGATTCTTCTAAAATGATGAGAATGTTTAAAATTTACTACAGTTCTCAAATTGTATTGTCAGAGTGTTGAAAACAGCATATCCTTTGGGGGAAAAATGAGGCACAATCGATCATAATAACAACAAAAGATCCCATTATAATGCATTCATTAAGCATTTGCTATGTGACTTTTACGGACATTGTTTATTTCCATCTCAAAACAAGGTATGAAGTATATGTTATCATTAACTTTATTTCATATATGAAATTTAGGCTTCCAGAGGCTATGAAATTCACTCAATATCACACAATTAAGTGGCAGAATCCGACTATGGGCCCAATGCTGTTTCAATGCAAACTACAGAGCTCAGAAGTGAAATGTTATGATGTTGTCTTTCTAAAACGTAGAGTTCTATTAATATGAGGAATAATGCCCTGTGCAGGTAAGAATTCAGAGTGTCTGGGTTATGTTACCAGAGCTTCTCTTAGAAAGTGAAGGATCAGTCTAGCTATTCTAAGTGTGCGTGTGTGTGAGTGTGTGTGTGTTTATATATAAGCAACCCCAGAAGTTTTTCCTCCTACAGACTTTGTTAGGAAGAGACTGTCTTAAAGGTCAGTCCCTGTTTCTCCACACATGCCCTAAACTGTGCTTATTTGTTGTTGTTGTTGTTGTTGTTTTCCCCTCTATTTCACTATTCCCTTTATGATTATGTTAGTAAAACACTCTCCGAATAAAAATATGAGGGCATACTATAATTTTTGTCACTTTTGCCATTGCTCTATTGCTAACATTTTAAATAAGATCTGTTATATAATAGGTGCTCAAAATATTTGTTGAATGAATATACGAATTACCTCTGAGGAACAACTCTCTGTCTGGAGCTCATTCTATGATGGGGCCTCCGGCTTGTTCACACATTCCAATAATAGTGTCAATAAAATGTTAGTTGGGCCATTTGGCCTGTGTACCTAGTTCAATGGTCCCACTGTAACACATAAACATTGACTATTCACATGTTGTTTGCTTTCTAAAGATAATACATTGAGTTCATGCATTTGAGGCCCCAGTGGAATAAATACAAAAGGCCTTAATATTACAGTGAACAGAAAGGGAGAAGTTCAGTACTGCTGAACGATGTCAACAAAATTTCTGGAGTAAGAAATCATATGAAGATGTGTTAATAGATGAAATATCTGAAAGTATGTATGAAGATGTTGCCTTTGAAGCCACCTTCCTCCGAAACTCCAGAGAATATCTAGGCTTGGTGTAAATTGATAGCAGAAATGAGAGGTGGGATTCAAAATAATGGAGTTAACTCGACCTCTGTTTACAGAATAGCTGTGCAGTCAGACACATTATTTCCTATTTCCTTTCCTTATGAAGTCTGGCTTTTACATTAGTATTAATCTAAAATCAACATAACAAAAATAAACACAGGCAAGTGAAAAATAACCAGGGGATTTCTCTCTATAGAAATTTAAATAACTGCTTTGGATGAGCTAGGGTTGTGAGGGTAGATGTTGGTAGATTAGAGTTCCTTATGCCTGAGATTGTAGGGTACAGATTTGTCGGCTGGCTTCCTGATTTGCATATAAGGCAAGCCATCCAGTTCACAAACTCCTCTCATGTATACTTGAAAATTCCTGTTAGCTTTTCCAATCAAGGAAGGGGTGTACCAGGAAAACAAAACTATTTCTATCATAGTAATTGAAACACAGATAACTAGAGTACTATTTTTTGTTTGTTTGTTTTTGAGCATGAAAACAACTTAAGATCTTCAGACAGATGAAAAGTACGGAACTTAACAAAAATAATAAATTACTTCAGAGAATATATAATACAAGACGCAGAGGAGAAAAAAAAAATCATCCTTTCCCTCAGAGTTAATAAAAAAGCATATCATGCTAAGAAAAAGAAATAGCACATAACAGCTCTTGATGATTAAAATACAATTGCCAGTTTTAAACATTTATTACATGAGTTGAAAATAAAGTTTAAAAAACTTTCCTGATCATTAATCCAAAATACAAATAATTGAAAGTTATGAGAAAAAGACAGAAATTTAAGAGGTCTATTATGGAAGTACTCCAGACTCTACCAATAAGAGATCCTGAAAGAGAGATCAGTGAAAATGAAAGGGAAGATTTACTCAAATAAGTAATAGGACATTTCCTGGACCCAAAGAAGGTCATGACATTTTAGATCTAAAAGGGACTTTTAAAAAACCCAATTCTAGACTCAGTATGACAGTTTCAAATTCCAAGGGGAAAGAAAATAATTCTGTAAAACTTAAACCCCTCCCCAAAGAAAAAATAACATGCAACATAGGGTGTCAGAATTTAGTGTTAGAAATTCCTTCAAAGTTCTTTGACAGATAATTTTAAGGCTCAAACAATATATTCATAAAAAAATATCAATCATATATAAAGATATAACAAAGAAACTTAAGAATTCAGAAAGTGTAACCCTCATACATATTTTCTGAGGAAGTAATTGAGGATGAATTCCAGAAATGCAAGGTAGAGAACAATGAAGGGGAGACACAGATTGTAGGGAATAGTGGCTCTGATTCAACTGTGGAGCAAATAGAAATTATCAGTTTATAGGGGGATTATAGTGTATAGCTGGCAAGACAACAGAGTAGTGTCATAGTTGATCAAAAGAGGGATGTGGAACCATATATATACACATACATAAGTATATGTGTGTATATATATGTTTATATGTGTGTGTGTATATATATATATACACACACACATATATGATAATTTCAAGAATTTGATAACCATGTTATGTTTTTGTCAGCAAGAAAAAATGAATGATGATTGGAAATATGTAGGGAAGGGAGAAAATGTGCTGTACATCATGATCCAAGTAAGAAGTAAAATCAAATATGACAGGATCAACTGATAAGTTGTAAAAAATAAGTTTACTTTGCACCTAAGGAACAGTTTTCTTCAAATAACATAGTTTTCTGAATTCAGACCCTAAGAAAAGATCATAAAAAGCTAACAAACCCTTTCACCCTTACGGGATCAATATTTGTATAAAGATGTTAATATAACCTCTGTTTATTGGTTTTAGACTTTAAAATTAATATTTACATAAAATATGTAACATATATTTGCTTATAAAGACAGTAAGCACTGTTAACCTTAGCCCTATAAGAAAAATAAAGGTAAAATTGATAGAAAGTGGGGATCAAATGGATAGTAGATTTCAAAGGAAGGGATAAAACACTAATTTATATCATGAACAGCTAGAAATGATTCCTAAACTAGATAGCAAAATAAAGTTTTAAACACCTTATTTAATTTTAGTAAGTTAATCAATAGAGGAATGAAAACTGATTCAAAAATTAAGAGAAGGGAAGGAGGTACAAGGTCGTATAACAGCTAGTAATAGAGATATTTAAAAGTGTTCATCTTTGAGGGGCTACACCAGTGCTTCTCCATTTAAAACCTTTACCTCTTTACTGTTTGTTTTAATTGCGAGTTGAATATAATATTCTCTTACAGAGGTAGGTATCATTTATGTTCACCTCTTCATGATAAGGACAGTCTTAAGCATATATCTTGGATTTCTCAATTGAAAATGGACAGTGAGCATAATATTATTTTTATTATACGCTCACAGAAATAGTCTATCTTTTAAAGAAGTTTGACCTATTCATAAAAACTTGTTCTGAGCAGAAATTATGCTTCAGCAGTGAATAATCAATTGAATTGATTTCAATTGAATTCAGTTGAATTCATTTTTAATTTGTTCAGCTCTTTGGGTGTCTTTAAATGCAGCCAGTAATAACATATCATTATTTCTATGTCAGTGGCCAATAACAGACTTACACTGAGTCTTAATTCTCAGGTCAGCACAGTAGAATGTTTAAAAACACAAGCCTACTCATTTTCATCTTTAGCTCATGTCAGTAATCCAGTGCCCTATAATCTGCCTCAAGGTTTGAAGGAAGCTGTATTGTCAGTAAGACAACCATACACCTGTAAAGAGGGGATTTTATTTCATGTATCTGAAAGGCTGCCAAGAGTTGACATTTTATATTTGCCTAGCATGTGAGAAGATATTTTTTTTGTTGTTAGAATTTATGGGAGGAAAAAAAAAAGCTATAAAAATTCAATCTCACATGAAATTGTTTGAGACTGCCTTTTAGTTGGCTGCCTAAAAAGATTATTGATTTCACCCTTTTATAAAATGAAAGGCTAATAAACAAAATCACACAGCATTCATTTCTAGGAATAGACACACACACACACACACACATCCATACACACACACACCCCACACCCTTCCCTGGTAAAAAAGGTTAGTATTTATACAGCAAATTTATGATGTTATGATGAGGACTGAATTATACTGTATCTTTAGTTTCACAATCCTGCCTTAGTTTCACAATCCTGCCAGTTTATGATTGCTGTTTTGCATTTTAGGCAGATGTTATTTAATATGGAGGAATACTTCCAGTGTAGACTAATGGAGAAAAGTATTATACGACCCAGCTGAGAGAGTGATGAAACAGGCTCCCCCCCTTTATTATTGAGAATAGACATAAAAACACATATGTAAAAATTGAAGTGTATTATTATTATAATCCTTGTGACTATGCCAATAATTTTTCAAAGAATTTACTGGTTTGAGGTAGAAAGTTCCATCTGAATTGTTATTTTGCAGATGATGAGAATAAAAAGTAGTCAAAAAGACTGGGGATAAAATGTGTTGAAATTGATTTTTCCCCCTAACTAAAGCACACCATTATTGATACATTCTTTTAAGAATATCATAATAGTTATTATTTATAGGCTCTTTTGGCAAGGTTGTGACTGCCTTACATGTGAAGCAGAATGAAAAGCAAACAATTAAAATGGAGAACTTTGGTAAATAAAGAAAAAAATGCATCTCTAAATGTCCAGAAATGTAAGTAAGTCTTATTTTTTTTAATTTTCCTTCATTGCAGATAATTATTACAATTCTTGACTCTAGTTCAAGAAATTTTTACTGTCTAATTTTAGTTACTAGTAAATATTTATATATGAATCTCAAAATCATTTATGATGCTGCTTTGTCTTTATTGAAACAAAGGCTTCTTGTTGAACAAAAGATACTTTTTTTTTCTTATCTTCACAGTTTTCCCCCCAAGGTTAAAAAATGATATTACAAAAAAAAAAGATGGAACGTGAGGGGCAGAATATTATTGCTATAGAGTGGAGAATTTGGGCAGCATAGAAAGTTAGCCTTGATTTGTGAAAAACTTTTTTTTTTTTTTCATTTAAAAAAATTAAAATTTCACGTGCCATTTTTCTTTTGACTTTTATACCAAAAATAAACATAATAAACCATAGGAACCAGTCCATATTCATCATGGCCCGAATTGAAATAATGTTGGGGAAATAGAATTTCATACAAAATAATAGTCTCTCAACTCAGAAAACCTCTCCACAAAGGTAGAAACCAAATAGCAATTTTATTACTGAATAAGCATTGAACCAGAATATGATGTGCATCACAGGCTATCTGCTGAAAGATTACAAAGGCAGAAAGACATCTCACCCTTTTATATACTAAGCAGGTGTAACCTATTATATACATGTTTTTAAGATAAACAATAAATAGTCGTCAAGTAAGAGGACTTCACAGCACCATTTGTCACACATAGTTCATCCTGAATTCACCTGGTAATTGAGGTGACCATCTGTGTTTGCTAATTGGCCTGCCCAAAAGAAAAAATAAACATATGTTTACTCAGGAGCTAGTTCTGAGCAAGACACTGACTGAAGCTAAGCTCCTACCTCCACAGAAAAGGGGAGACTATGTTCCTTGATGATGCAAGGAAATAATTCCCAGGTCATTTATAAAGATATTCCTAAGCCAGAAAGCTGACAAGAGGCAATTTAGGTTTCAAACATATTTACCTATATTTTAAAGAGACAAAAACCTTACAATTAATATGTATAAGTACATTTTCTAAGAAAAGGGGCAGGACATGTTTTCCTATTTTCAACAGGGTGTATTAAACTATTTGTTTTGAATTTTTTATTTTCCCTTACAGCTATTAGGGGAAAATTAATTTTAAAAAAGATTTTATGAGTTAGAATTCTCCTCTGGATAACTAATGTTAGTTTTTTACTAAAGAAAAGCAGTTCTACACGTATCATCTCATTTAATTCACACAACATTTTTGGAAGTACAGAGCAGTATTAATCTGTTTTACAGATGACAAAAATGATTATAAGATAAGCAGAATTGCGGTTTAAATCTCAGCTTATCCACACTAAAGTTTTACTTTCCTAAACAGTGTATTATTATTATACAGCCTACCAGATGGCATAGCTTCTAGAATGTGTTTCTTTTATATCTAATTTGTGGCCTGCCTTGGATGAGTCATTTATCCTCTTTGGTTTGCCATGTTTACTTGTATAAAATTGGAGTATTAAATTTGGTGATTTCTGAAGTTGCTTCAATTGTACAAGTCTATGATTTTGTCAAGAATGAGATAGTTATGCTAGTGAAGTGCAGGAAATAGAAATATGTTTAATTTAGCCTATATCTAGATTTTAAGGTCAAACAGGGCAAGCAATTTCTTTCATATCTGTGTTTATTCCCAGTATGTATTGCAGGATTTTGTATAGACCCTCAGGGGGTACTTGAGTAGAGGTTAGGATCATTGAGTCGTGTATTTCTTCTGGCAATAAGTCATTCAAAACGACATTAGGAATGAAAGGCCAAATTCTCAAGTTCCCTCTTTTTTTTTTTTTTTTTTAATAATGTGAGAACTAATGAAGTGGGAACATTATATTCTTAAATGGTGGTGGTGAACCATGCAAGTTAATAGCAGGGATTATTAACTTGGCTGCTTGGCATCAGGATGTTCATATGAGAGTCTTCTGACTCCTTTACAGTTACCCCATTCCTTTTCATTCTGGAACAACTGTTCTCCATTTCCTAGAGCTTTGCTCTTTATTCACTACTACATGGGCTCCCATCATCCTTCAGAGCTGAGGAGATACATTTTTCAATATAGGCATAGACTTCCAACTTCCTCTTCCCAACACTCCCCTAATCTGGTCTCTCTCTCTCTCGCTCTCTCCCTCTCTCACTCTCTCACTCTCTTGCTCTCTCGCTTTCTTCCCCCCCATTCACCTCTCATTTTACTTAAATAAGAAATAAATGGAGATGGATGTCAAATCCAAAAGTAATTCGCTTGAGCAAATTCCCTGTATGATTATATAGAAGCATAATTTCTGAACAGCTGTCCTTGAAGGCATAAGCATTATGAATCAGTATGACACGAGGCACACAACAGCAGACCCAAAATTAGACGTGCTTTGACACTATGAACATGGGGTTCAGAATATGCTACCCTGTTGCCACGCAGCAGCCTACCTGTCTGTCTCCTCGTACCTGCCCCTAAAGAAAGGAGAGTCTGTGAGACAGATCCTTTCAGGGACTTCGCTTCACCTTTGTGCTTACACCTATGTCTCCCTGTTTGGCCCCAAAGGATGGCTGGTTAGTCAATGACAGGTAAGATTCCTCAAGGAAGGAACAACCTAAGCCCGGCACAGTCACATGGGGGCCATCTGGAGAACTCACGGGGTTGATAGATGTGGTCACAGACCCCTATGTTCCCCCGGCTAAGGAGAGCTTCTGCCTCTGTGGGTACATTCCTTCCCACATCCTGCTTGGGAAGAGATTCAATGATGTTATAACATCAGCTCTCCATCTATTCATATGCATAAAGGTTTTGTCCTTTGGGGAGGTACATGCATCCTGAATCTTAAGGTTCTGCTGTCTGAAGGCAAGGGTGATTGGCTTAAATCAGTTTCCTAGTATGATGCATGGGGTTCACAGATCTTGAGATTAACAAGCTTTATTTCCTCAACTAACTCATAAAAGCTATACATTGGCCCGATTCAGGGCCCAGTCCTTTAGGCTGTAGTTCCTTGGTCCCACTTGCACTCTTTTCTTGGCTACTGTATTTGTTAACCCTGTGCCACCCCCCTTGCTCCCCACAGCTCTTGTTGCATGAGACGTGACCCTACCCAAAAATATAGCACTTTGGGATATTGAATATTTTAAGCTGATAGAGTCTGAAGAAATTGCAGAGGCAGGAAGGTCACTTTAACTCCCCTCCCAACCCCCCTATTTTCCTTCTTCCTTCGTAGAGTTCAGAAAATTCTCATGTGAGAGGTTCCCCTCCTATACCCAGAGGAAGGAGTATTCTTATCTCTAAAGACAAAGGGACATGGAAAATAATCCTAACCAACAGATCCTGCTAAGTTTCCCTGGTTTACTACAGTTATCTTACACTCAACCTATTCTTCCATTACTGTGCACTTTTCATCAAACCTAGCAGAAGATACTCAGCTCTAACTGTTTCTTTCAGTCTTCATTTCCTTGTGAATTCTCTGATGTCACATAAAACTTAAAATAAATACATTTGTATGCTTTTTTCCTGTCAATCTATCTTTGTCAGTTTACTTTTCACACCCAGCCTGGGAAATGAAGAGGATCTAGGAAGTATTACTTCCTATAGTTACATGGCCATCAAAAGGCATAGTGTTAATTGTAGTTGGCATGAACATGTTTATTCTGCATCTAAACTCTAGCAAATGTAGATCTTGAATGATGTATTTCAGATTAAGAAACTTGTCATTGTCAGCAGGAAGGCTGGGTTTAATAAACTGTGAATGTCTAAGAACTGGGGAGATTGAGTTTTAGGAGAAGATACAGAGGTAGAAAATATAAACTAAAATGATTCATTGCAAATAGGGAGGAGCTAAATGAAATGTAATGGTAGTTTAATATTAGGAAAATAATATAGTTTTTCAAAATCATAATATCCAAAATATTATTTTCCAAAATATGTAAACCATAAATAACTGAAGTACCACAATGCAAGGTCATGCACATGAATGAAAAACATTAAATCTGTGAGATAAGAAAAAGGAGCTGTTTTTCTGCCTGTGTTCTTTAATTCCATACATTTATCCTGTAAAAACTAAAGAAAAGGCAAACATGAAGAAAATTAATACAATATAAGAATTGGCAACTAGAGCTAAAAATAAATGTTTAAGCATAGGATCTGACAACTAATGGAATTTTTGCATGTAGTTGGTACGCTTTTACTGGAAAGTTGATAAAGACATTTAAAGGAGGTAAAGTTTGGGGACGTATGAAGAATGAGATTCATGGGATATTGCAGATACGAGAGATACAAAAAGGAATTCTCCGAGCATGGAGTAGCAGTGGGAGAAATTGCCAAAGGTCAATCTCATTGAGTTGGTGGCCAAACACTGGCAAAATCTAAATTGAATTAAATGAGTTGGGGAGATTTTACAGTAGACTATTGGCTCATATAACTTTTAGAAAACTGTAGAGGTTATTTACACAGAGTTGAGGACAGCCAGGAAAGGAATGTGTTTTTAGAGAACTAAAAATCTGTGTATACCAGCAGTTGCCAAACATTAGTCGATGGGTATCCTAGCTCAGGATTACATGGAAAACTTTTAAAATAAGTACAGATTTCAGGGCAATATTAGGTATCTCTTATTGAGCAATGAAATACTTCCCAATTTAGTGGTTTAAAAAAACACAATTTCTTATCTCACCATATTTGTGGGTCAGATATCTAAGCAACCTCTGGCTTGTCCTCTGGCTTGGAATCTCTCCCAAGGTTCAAATCAAGGTGTTAGCTGGAGCTGCTATCATCAAGGCTTGAATGGGGGTGGATCCCCTTCCAAGTTTAATTACGTAGTTTATTGGTTGGCTCATAAGATTCAATGCCAAGCTGAGTCATGTGGCTGTTCACAGGAGACATCATTTCTTTTCCACCAGGGTATCTCCATAGAGCAGCGTTCAAATTGGTGGCTGGTTATCTCAAGAGGAAATGATGAAGAGAGAAAGAGAGAGTGAGCAGGACAAAAGTCCCCATTGTTTTGGGACCTAATTTTGGAAGTGATATACCATCACTTGTGACATAGTCTTTGTTAGAAGTGAGTCACTAGTTCAGCCCACAGTTGAAGGGAGAAAATTACACAAGGGAATGGATACCAAGATGTGGGGAAACTTGGGGCCATCTTAGAGGCTGCCGAGCACAAAGACCTTGCTTTACTGAACTTTTAGATGACAAACAACAAGTGCTGAAAGACGAGCTTACCACCTGGACTCCATTATCTATTCACAGTGAAGTTCAGTTCCCAGAGGTAATTAAAGATCCCTTTTGCATTTTTAGCTTTATATTCTTAGCTTCTAATGTCTGAGTGTTTTTCAAACAAAGAAATTCGGTTTTTAAATAAGAGTCACTGGAGTCTAGAGACTGTTCATTAAAGGATTACATTCAGAGATAATTTTTGATTTAGATATAGACAATTAATTGATCGGCAGTTTTAAAGACTATAACGTGTGTCCAGTACATTCTTAAGCAATGTGAATACAAAGGAAAAAAATAAAGAATCATAGAGTCTAAGTTGGAAGAGAAATTAATAATTCTTTATTCCCCATCATCTCTTCCCTCAGGTGTACCTTCCTACTATGGACTTTATTTCAGTATTTTTAAAGATAGGAAATTGTCTTAATCAGTTTAGACTGGAATAACAAAATACCATAGACTGAGTGGCTTAAATCACATTATTTCTCATAATTCTGAAGGCTGAGATGTCCAAGATCACAATTCTGGCCGATTTGGTGTCTGGTGAAGATTTTCTACCTGGTTTACAAATGGTCATCCTGTTTCTGTGTCCTCACACAGCAGAGAGAAGGAGGGGGAGGAGGAGGGGAAAGAGGGAGAGGGGAGGAGGGAGCAGGGAGTTCACTTTTCGTGTCTCTTTTCATAATGGCACTGATTTCCTTCATGAAGGAATTCTGCTCTGACCCATAAAGCTGCATTTCTGCTTTATAATTTATTGCCCTCCTAGCATTCTCAACTTTGCTTTTTCCCAAATTTATTCCTTGAACTTCTGGCTTTCAGCCTCTTATTTTTCACCAATGTTTCCTCTAATTCTATGAGACCAGCCCTTAGAACTCCTCTCCCAATTCTAAGCTCTGACTTCATCTGTTCTCCTCTGATGCCATCTATACCCCTATACGGTTGATTCTTCTTATGTTGTGTTGAATTGAGTTCAGATTTGTTCATATTCTCTGTGATTATTTATTGATTAGTAGTGAATGCCTGAAACATATGTACTTGGCAGTGAGCTGGGAATGGAGACCTGGACACCAATAGCCACTACAGAAGAATGGTTCACAACAAGTGATTGGTTTATAGTTAGGTTTCTCTGAGCAGAAATAATTACTGCAGAGGTACAAGTTGGAGCACATTAGGCAGACCGGTGTCATGACATCATGGTCAGAGCCATCATCAGATCAAAAGCCAGAAAAAGAGAGCACTATCAGAACTTGAACAGCATAAATGCCCTAAGACATAAAAGGTCATTGGTCAAAACCTCCTTCCCAGGCTGAGGAGGAAGAGCAGAATCAAGTAGGGAGAGGAAACAACAGAAAAAAACTTGACCATGAGGTTATTTTTACCCATTTGACATCAGGTTTCACGTGATCCTGTGGTGAAAGTATCTAGGTTTGGCCTAACTCATTCAGGGCATGTAGCTGGCTAGGTACACTTCACAAAGTTGGGAAGTTTATTGGCTGTGGCATTTCTGGTAGGTAGATTGAAAATCGTTCTGTTTCAGGTGTCATGAAAGTGTTGAGTTGCTTTTAGTACTGTAACCTTTTTCCTTTCTTCCTTTATCATCAATTTCCTGGTCCATGACAACATTCAGCAAAATAATAACTATTGACTGATCACTTACTATCTCTCAAATGCTGTGCTGCATGCTGGGGAATGCAGTGATGAACAATAGAATTATTTTTGGTTTCCTCATAGTGCTACACATAACTGAAGGAAGATATACTAAAGGAGCAAGTATAATGAGGTGTGAGGAAAGCTGTGGCAGAGGAACAATACAGCAGAACACCCGAAACAGAGTTTCATGCCTAGTCTGAAACCCGTGGTCAGACATTGCAGAAATACCTCCTTTTTGAGAATCCTTGGTTTGTTTGCTGCTTTCCTATCACCCTATTAATAGTCCCTGTCATAACTTCACGTGAACTTTATTTCTGTAGCATGCAGTTTGCTTTCATCCAAGCTACCTTTGTTTATCCTGATAGGACTATGACTCACTTGCATTCTTTCTCCCAGATCTTTCTACCTGTATGTATACTGTATGCCCACCTCTGTTATCATTATGCCCTTAGGAAATTAGGTTCTGGTCAACACCAAATTAATTTACGAATAAATCTTTAGGTTTAGCAACCATGACCCGCATATAATAACTAAACCTCAAACTAGGATAAGATTTTCATAAAACAAAGATAACACCTTGGCCTCAGTTACGTTTCAGCTCTGGACTCCTAAAACTGGAATAACCCCAAGGACTGCATCCTTTGAGAATCAGACCAGGCAATGCCATGACTGACACCAAGACCTGAAGCCATGATCAGTTGTTCCCTGCTTTGGCCCTGAACAATCAGTAGAGCCCACAGCCCCAGCTCCCATAGTATCCACGATTAATAATTTCTCCCTTATATAACCTAGCCACTAGAGGCCATCTGGGAGCCAGGTTTTTGAGAGCACTCCCTAGGTCACCTGTGTCTCTGGACTTGGACCAATTCCTTAAAAAATACCTTTACTTAGTTTGAATCTCCTGTTCGTATCTTATTTGGCTTGAGTGTGCACAGGCAAGCAGACCCTTTGAGTCTGCAGTAACACTGTCCTGGGTTCCAACTACCTTTCCTTTTCCATTTTGGCTCTCCGACTGCATTGTTTGATTATCAACACTCTGCTCTTCCCTCTGCTACTTAGCAATCATCTTATTTATTTCATGTTCAGTCCCTATTGCATTATGTGCTTCACTCCTATAAGCCTGTCCCATCCAATCAAGCTTAAATCTTTTCACTTTCAGCATGTGACCTCCACTCCTATTTTACTGAGCAGATTGAGGTTTTTCTGGAGAAAACTCCTTCAACCCTCCACTCCTCGCTGCCTGCCAAATAAGTCATTTTGCTGCCTCTAAATATTTCTCTGTTGTTTCCTAGCTGCTTTTCCCCCCTCCTGTCTTAGTGAAAAAATAAAACTCTTCCTTTTTAGTCCTAATCATGCCACCTGTGCTTTTGCTTGAATCCCACTTGCTTCCTTGGAAACGCCTATATTTCTCTTTTTCTTTTACTGCATAAGTTGCTCTCTCTCTTTGGGTTCTTTCCATCTATGTAAAAACATGTAAAGAGAACCTAAATTAAAACATATTTCACCTGATCATGAGATTTCTTTTTAAATGATACTCAATGAATTTCCTTATTCATCATAAAACTTGTCAAAAGATCTGTGTGCATTTGTTTCTTCTATTTCCTTACTGAATATATGTATATTGCCTTTTTATTCTCTTCAGATTTTTATATTCTGTTTTAGTTGTGGCTTCCCTGTAGCTACCTCTTGTTCTGCTCTGATTTGTGGAAACAATATCAATAGAGACAATAAGGGGGTCTCTTCAAAGGACAATGCTCAGGTGATTTAGCTGTTGGTATAGACCATCTGGACCCAAGTTCTGGCTCCACCAAGTACTAGCATATGAAGTGGGCAATACATAGCCATTCCAAATCTCAGGCATCTTTACTGAATTGCTGTAAGGATTACATTTTTAAGTTCTTATAAATCTTGGAAGAGTTCTTGGAACAAAGTGATCACTCAAGAAATATTAGCTATTATTATAGTTTAGTTACCTTACTAATTTATCCCTGAGATACAAAGGTCATGCCACCAGGGATTTTAATGAACTCAAACCACTAGCACTGGTGGTCTGTATGTGGTTGGTTATCAAGAAATGTTGATGATGTGGTTACTGAAAAATAATGTTTGGAATGTAATCAAGCTTTATTTGGATTTATTTGGAAGTAGAGTAGTACAAATGGCACATTTCAGGATGAATTTTCATCTTTTCCTTAGTTTTAGACATTTTCAAGGGCATATGGGAAAGTTCTACTTGTGCATCTTACAATTTTACCATAAACATTTATTTCATTAAAATACCCACTCTTCTGATGTTTCTGTTGTCATTATTATTATTATTATTATTATTATTATTATTTCTAAGAAACCACCATGTAGGCTTGGCAGTCATCAGTTAGTTTCCTATTGATGCTCCTACTGTAAGCTCCAGGGAAGATTTGTTTCCTTTCCTTTTCTAGCTTCTAGAGGCAGCCTGAATTCCTTCACTCATTGATCCTTTCTCCATCTTTGAAGCCAGCAGCATATTATCTTAAAATCTCTTTCTAAATCTGACCTTTCTGCCTTCCTCTTTCACTTTATAAGGACCCATGTGATTACCTTAGGCTCACCCAGATAATTCAGCTGAATCTATTTCAAAATCGTTGACTTAATCACACCTGCAGAGGTAGACCAATGGGGAGGCAACATAGCCTCTCTCTCGACCAACTTCATATGGGCTTTCACTTGTGATTCCCAGAATGCACAGGTGAAGATGACATCACTGTCATCATGTGAGAACTGCTTCTGTAAGTGAAGACAAAAACTCCAAATAATCAGGTTGCAAATCACACTATGTAAAGCTATGGGTTTTGAAGGTTAGTGACCATATTCCAACCCACAGCCATTAAGATTGTGAGACCTTAAGAAAGTTCCTGTCTTTTCATACTCCTGTTAGCATACTAATAGCAGTCCTTACTTCACAGGATTGTTGACTATATTAAATAAAATAATACCTGGTACATACAGTTCATTCAATAAATAATAACTACTGTGGTTATTAATATTATTACTAATACTATACTAATATTATACCTAGAAATACAGCCTCTATTTTTCGCTAGTTCTCACCTTTTTTTATGTGAACAGGACTTTTGCTGCTTTATCAGTATGTATGAGGTGTCATTTTATACAGTGGCCTATCTCAGATAATCACTTAGACCAAATGAAATTTCCATGAGGTGTCAGTTGGAAGTTTGCAATGAGTACATTCACAATGATCCATTTTCCAAGTATGCTACCAGATTGCCATCTTCACAATGCATCAAATGTACAGTTACAGCAAACTCCTGTATAACTTATACCAGTAAATAAGCCTTAGTCCTGGGCACCAGTGAAGTAGAGGCATGAAGGTCATTTCTGTTTCCATAGTTAAAGCTAATAACACATCTGAAAATAAGTAACATGTGAATAGGGAATCAGTTTATTTTTGTGGGTAAAGCAAGTTAACGAATATAAAATGTCCTTTGCTGTTAGTCACGTGACGATTCCATTTTAAAATTTCCAAGACTATGCAAAGCATGCCATATTTCTAGTTTTTAATATCTTCTACATTTATGTTCATATCTAGTGTCTTATTAAACTTTATTATAAAAGCTTGTCATTAAATATTTAACAGCATATTTTTAATTTCATCTAATTATTTTGCATACCTCTTTGTCTCATATTATCCATAAGAGAAATATTAACATTTTTCAATTAATATGTTTCAGAAGCAACCTAAACATAACAGATATAGTCATATTCTAGAGATAACAACTGCTACCACGTTGTAATTTTCTTTAAGTTAAAATCGATCATCTTAGTGAATAATATGAAATGCTAACAATAATGGCAGGAAGAATTAAAGGTTTTTATCAATTTTTTGGCGATATTAGTCTGTCATTTTGAGACAAAGTAGCTAGATATAAAGCTTTAGAATAGCAATCATTTTATATAAAGTAGAGTTCAGCAAAATGTTGCATATAAGTGGAACCTATAAACAAGGAAATGCCTTAAGTAAATCTTATACTTATTTACTAAAATCTACATGTAATTTGCATACATTTTCAACTTTAATTAGGTAACTAGTCAATTCAATTAATCATTGACCAGAAAGCTAAGTTCTAGCTGTAGTGTATGAAGATGAACAAAAAGTATGGACACTGCCCTCAAAGAGCTTTCAATAAAGTCTATAGATTCGACATAATCTATGACAAATTTAATTACACAAAAGTTAAACATTAATGATTGGTAACAAAGAGATAATCATATGCATTACTTATTTAAGAACCTGAGGAAAAACGGGTATGATAAAATAAATGGCATCATATCAGAGAAAGGTATTGTTTGTTTTCGGCAATAGGTTGATGTAAGAAAATATTGAAATAAAGTGTTGAAACAAATGGATAGAAGCCAGATTGTAGATATTATCATATTCATACATTTACCTATAAAAAGCCAACGTTTATAGCATTTAATGAACTAAAATTTTCATATCAAATTTAATATTAAGGAATTTTTTCTTCTAAATTACAGAAACAAACTATTCAGAAAACATATTTCTGATGTTTTATTAAGTGGTATGGAACAATAATTCACTTGAAGAATTATTTTCAAGGAGGATACACCGTATGACAAATATCATCTTAGGCAGTAGGGACATAAAAATCAAGGAGGATAAACATGGAGATTGCCTAATACAGCTAAAACTGTAGGAAGGAAATCAATTTAATAGGCATTTGCTGAACAGGGTATTGTGACAGGGACATCAAATTTCTTAAGTGCTTGGTTTAGTCCAACAAGGGTCAAGGCTTCTCACTGAAAGAGACATAGGAGTGAATAAGAGTCAGCCAGGTGAATAAGAAGAGTAAGAGATGGTCATGAGCAACAGCCTACAGACCAGGGTAAACAAGAGACTTGCAAAGAACTTGATTTTTGAAAAAAATTAGTATTTCTCATGTAAAGTTGATGGATATGATGAAGAGATAAATGTATACTACTAAAATGCAGCACAATTTGATGAATTTGTTGATGTATTTTCTAGTCAAACAGTGTTGGTTCAGGAGAAAACTGGAGAATTGCTCATAATTTTTTGTCAAGTACATGCATATGGGGTGACAGTTCTCTGTACTTGCCCCATTGTGTTCAGTTCAATAGCTCAATGGGACTTTATTTAAAATTGAACGTGAGTGATGCATAGTGCCTGGTGTAGGAGATGCTGGGATGGAAAATATATAGTTTGCTCAACGAACTCATCATCCTTTAGGACAGAATACATATCACAGGAAGTTCAGCAGTGTGGGCTGAGTGCTCTGTTGTAGAAGTCAGACTGAATTGAATTCTGAGCACATTACCAGTTGGAGCAACACTGAGGGACCCTTTTTTTAGACTCAGAGGACAGATTACTGCCCAGAAAAGCTGCTGCCTGAGCTAGCTCATGAATGTGCTTCATTTGGGATTTTCTTTTTTTTAACTACTTGAAGAGCTAAAAGTCTATTAAATAGTAAGCCCCATGAGATCACAGGAAGCATTTTCTCTGACTGACTAGCTGTTCCTAACACCTAGAACAAACAAACAAAGAAGCAATGTGTCAATTATGTGTGTGGATGAAACCAACTAAGACAAATTTGATGAATAATGAATTAAAATTTAGAAGACTAGTTAGAGGTTAGACAAAATGGTTGTTCTCAATAAAAGGCGACACACTAAAGATAAATGTAAAGGCTTACATCAACTTCATATAATCAAATGCCTGAATCCCAGAGTGGAGAGATCATGCTGGAATGGAACATCAGTTCAGTGGGAGTCCCCATTGTGACGTGGTGGTCAAAGAAAGCCAAAGCAGTCGTTTGGATAGAAGCAGAGAACTGAGAATAAAGGACATTTAAATTTCACTAGTTTCTGTACCTTTGACAGCTTATCTCTGGATAAGTGTGACTGGTTCTTGATGCAGCAAATTGAGGAGGGCCATTAACAAAGCTAAATATGTGTACAAGAAGGCGGTCAAGGAAATAATTAGTCTAACAATTACTTAATGGGAAAGATGAGGTGGCCTCCTCTGGGGTTCTTAGTTTATGTGAGTCTACAGAAATAGAAAAATGATGTTCATTGCAGTTGCGGACTCTACCGAGAAAAATAACTACTCTGGGTCATCATTCCCAGCCTTTAAGAGTTTTGGGGATTTATTATATTTCTATATTGTTTAACTTCAGAATACGAAGGCAAAGAAAAATGTAGAAAGAAGTGAATATAGTATTTCTTTCTGTACTTTCTTTGGCTTCTATCTGGATTCAAGCCTTTATCATGTAATCTTATTCATACATTGAGTATAACTTATAAACCTTATAAATTTAAAATTTTAAAGTAGATTCACATTTCTAAGTAAAGGTTAGTGTTACAAAGAAACTTGGTTTTCATATTTTTGTAACTTGAAGTTCAAAAAAAATTGAAAAATGATCTTAAGATTCAAGGATACCTTGGTTTTTAATACATTCTCAGTGGGATAGAAGGAGCTCTGAAGCTCTTGGATCATAATTATTGTTGAAGGAGTAGAAATGATAACAGGCAACAATGCCCGGGGTGTTAGTGTCATTTTTCCCCCTTGATATTCCCTAACGATATGATAATCAACTCCTGCTGTCTGTCGATCCATTGCGATTGGAGTAATTGTAATCTTGCAGTGGTTATGAATATCTCAAGGTAAATATGTTTCATTGGGGTTAAGGATTTCATTCTCCTGAAAATGAAATTTTATTAGCTTCATAGATGCCGATAATATGTTTTAGGTTATGTTAAAACAAGAAAGGAAGGGATATTAATTCCCTTCAGTTTACTTCTGTTTTTTGTCTTGGAGACAAGTGAGATCAAATTTAGAAACTATGGTAGGAATAATAATAAAGTTATTTAAAATGTTAAGAATAAAGGGTGAGGTCTGAGCATGTTTCAGGATACAACGCATAGCCACAGAGTACGGCAAAGTACCCTAAAAGGAGCCCTTGCATATAAAAAACAATTTATTAAAGATATAGTGTGCTTCACCTTCACTTGTACAAACCCTGTATTCTATCCCCTTTTGCCTACCCAAGAAATTGGCTTCAGCTATTCTCCCCTCTCCCTTCTGCATGACGTGTTTTTGTTTTTTCCCACAAGAAAGAGAAAGAAAGAAAAGAAAAAAAAAAAAAAGAAAAAGTAAAAGAAGCTCTTCTTCCCACCTTTCCTTCCAGCCACTGTCCCATTTTTCAGTTTCTCTTTATGGAAGAATTTCTCACAATAGTTGGCTTTATTCATTGTCATTAATTTATTTCGTCTTCCCAATCTCTCTTAAACTTAGTCTAATTATGCTTTGAACATAATGAAAACTCCGAGGAAACTGCCTGTTAAATCTACAAGTCACGGCTCACTATCTTCTTAATTTATTAGCACAATTTGTCACTGATTATCACTATTTCTTCTATGAAACACTTTCATTACCACACTTCTGGTTCACTACCCTTTCTGCTTCCCCTCTGTACTTGCTGGTGGCTCTTTCTCAGTGTTATATTCCTTGGTTGTTCCTCTTCTCACCATCCTTTTATATTGTGAAGACCCAGATCTTAGTCCTTAGGTCTCTTCTCTAATCTGTTTACATTTAGACTCTTGGGAACTTTCCTCATTCTCATGATTTAAATATCACTATACACTCATAACTTTTAGATGCATACCTCTAGCCTAGATTTTATAAAACTGTTAACAAAAATATTTAGGGTGTGATAAAGAATAAATTAAAAAAACACACAAAACATTTATTTGAACAAAGGAGGAATTACAAGCTGGGGCACAGATTCAGGTAAGGTAGCAACTTAAATTTACTCCTAAGTGAACAAAGAAAGGCATGGCTTATAAAAGCTTGGGCTTCCTAAACTGTCCCCAATATAGTCTTCTTTATGTAAAGGAGGGATTCTGTCTAAGTTAATAAGAATTGGTTGAGCTCAGTATGCAAACAAAGGATGCTGGTTGGCAAAACAGTTTGACTCCTTTCAAAGTTAGAAACACAGGTGGCCTGGTTGTCATGTTAAGTAGGAAATAAAGATCAGGCACAACTGAAAACTTCAAAAACTCATGAAGAAATGTTCTGGGTGGACTGTGTGTAAGACAAATGCCTTCATGGCCTCCGGGGTCTATTTTAGTCCCCTTGACATAAATGATTCCACTTTCGCAATCTCTGTTCAAACAACAGTCATTAGGAATTCTCACTTAGATGTCTAAAAGTCATCGCAAACTCATATCCTAACTAAAATTCGGTTATTCTATCTGAATTTGTTCCTTGGCCTCTGTCCTAGAGCCCTCAATTCATAGCAATTCTATTGTTCAAATTGCTCAGAGAGAGTAATCCTTGAGTCCTTTTATACTCGTGTATGTTAAAAAGAGACAACAGGCCCCAGGTGGAGTCACTTGTTCTAATTCCCATGTAATCAAACCAAGATTTAATACTAAATAGCAGTATTAAATAATTAATAACAGTTAAGTACTCAGTGCTCAATACTTGACAGCCATTTCAGCTTCCCAGGGATGTAATCTTTAACTGGTTAACATGGCTTACCCAGTCAGGGCTAGTGAGGTATTCCACCCCGTATGCCCTTTTTGTCTCCTTTTTAAAGCAACTGTGCCTGAAACAAAACATTGTTTGCCATTAATTTACATTTCTCACCTCCTTTCTACCATTAAAAACCTTTTCTTTCTACAGCTCAGTGGAGCTCCTTTCTATTTGCTAGATAGGATGCTGCCCAATTAATGAATAAATCGTTGAAGAAAGCCAATTTGAGCTTCCAATTTACTTAGTTGAATTTTTGTTTTTAATATATACCTGATATCTTATCTGCCAGAAGATTTTCTTTGCTCTGTTATTACAGAATCTGACAACAGTCATTGTCTTCACTGTTGTCAAATACTATCATCTTCCCCTTGTGTTATTGCAACAGGCTCCTTAAATGCCCTCAAATGTATCTTTACTTCCGCTTTAGCCTCTCCATGTGCTCTATACACAATACAACAAGCCAAAGGGATTTTAAAAGCATGAAACTTAGATTGTGTCACTTTTCTGCTTTAAACCCACTAGGGCAACTTAAAAGCCAGTCAAACTAATGGTCTCTACTGTGGGCAAAATATTTCTTAAAATGTCCTTTAAAAGTGAACAAATTGTTAGTGGGAAATGATGTTGAAACCTTGACTCTTGTCTTCTTGAAGGAAAGACTTCAATCAAGAGAACGAGTTTTGTGCAGCATGAACAGCAGAAGTCTATTAGTAAACTAAAGTGCACTCCAAGACATGGAGTGGGTTGACCCAAGAGAGGGAAGCAGCCTCACCTTACATGGCATGAAGGCTTTCATTTCTGTGGGTAGAATTGCCTCCCCCTCTCTTATCTCTCTCTTATCCCCTGAGTTGCCTGGTCCTCTGGCTTTTAGCAATGCATTTTGTTGTTGTTGTTGTTTAGGGGCATGTGTAAACATATCCCCTTGGGGTGTATGAAACTCTAGAATCCTGTTGGGTTATTGAGGTATTGGTGACAAACAGGATGGGTTTTCTCCTTCTCTGACTTTTAACAACACATCTCTTTGATTTAAGCCTGGAATCCTGCTGAGCCACTGCCAAAGGTCTTGACCCAAGTAGGAGCTGCAGCTTTCTAACAGGGGCTTTCTAATAGGGGCTAAATTTCTCCTGCTCATTTCTAGCTGTCTACCTACCCTAACAATACCAATGCATTATTGGTATACTGTAATCTTGCCATGATGCATATATGCCTACAAAGTCAGTGGAGATGAGGAATAGGTAAAATACCCTTGGCTAGCTTTCAAGAAAACTTAAAGGAAAACTAAAAAGCTGTTAACACTATTGCACTCCCTCCCCCCCGCCCCCCCCCCCCGCCCCCACACACTTTACTGGATATTCTATTTCTTGAGAAGCAGAGGCCTTATTTTCAGATCCTGTCTCAATTTGGAACTTAGTAGTCTTTCATAGTATATGCCCAAAGAATATCCTATTTAGTGATGATGCTGGATTTTTCAATAAAACTCAAATGTGCAAATAGTTGCAGACAAGAGGAATTATAGTTGTGTTAGATTACTTCCAGAAATAAACTGTTTGTTGTGCTTTTGTTTTAAGATTTACAGGAACATAGCTATAAAAATTGAGTTTGATTTGAAAATGCATTCTTTAGTCCTATTAAGATGGGGTAAATTGTTGTGTTTCACCCTTCCTGAATTTTACATAATTGTCTCCAGCATTTATTTTCAAATTCAGGAGATCGACTTTTTTCAACAGCTGTGGTCTAAACATGAAGTTGATCTTCTAATCACTGTTAACTGTAAATGAAATTTTGTTAGAGATTGCAGTTTTCTAACCAAAGCTCTTGAAAGCATATTTGAAAAGTCAATTTCATCTTTTATAGCCCAGTAACATTTCTTTTGTCTTTTTTGAAGAAAATAATGAGGTTTCTAGATTTCCCATTTTTACATCATAGCTGAAATTGCTAGATTATTCTTGTAACTTGTCATTTCCCATCGATTATTTCAATAGATGCATTTACCCATTACTTTATTTTACACATTGCATTGTCAAGAAAGTGCATATGCTAAAGACTGACTTAAAAATTAATGCCATAAAATGCTTAGTATATAAAGTATCTTTTAATATAAATATGTATAAGAAATCAGTCTGCTAGAAAAACAAAAAACGATTTGTTTGTTTTGTGAGTTAAGGAATGATTAAGTTGTCAACACTTGGAGTAACTAGAACTATCATCCTCTCCTGCTGGGAGTGTAAATTGGTATTGTCACTTTGGAAAAGTGTTTGGCTAAGTATATGAGGTCTGATGATTATATTTGTGAACTTGTTGCAACAATGTTGCTAACCCTTTTTGATATCAGATATTATTCATTATGAATTTGTACCGCTGGACAGTTAACCAAGTTTATTATTTGGAAGTGCTGAATAAGCTGTTTGAAAAAGTTAGACGACTTGAACTTTTCGCCAATAATTCATGTCTCTTGCATCGCCACAATGCACCAGCTCATAGGGCACTGTCTGTGAGAGAGTTTTTAGCCAGTAAACAAATAACTGTATTGGGGCACACTCCCTACTCACCTGATCTGGCCTCCAATGACTTATTTGTTTACCTGAATATAAAGGAAATACTGAAAAGGAGACATTTTGATGATATTCAGGACATCAACGGTAATATGATGACAGCTCTGATGGCCATTTCAGAAGAGTTCCAAAATTGCTTTGAAGGGTGGACTAGATGCTGGCATCGGTGCATTGCTTCCCAAAGGGAGTACTTCAAAGGTAACGGTAGTGATATTCAGCAATAAGATATATAGCACTTTTTCTAGGATGTGTTCGGAAACTTCATTGTCAGACCTCATATCCCATGACCCCAAAATTCCACTAACAGAAATGTATACGTATGTGCAAAGAAAGACATTACAAGAATATCCATGGAAGTATTATTAATGGTATTCAAAAATTGAAAGTCACACAAATGTCAAATGTCTGTCAACAGAACAATGGACAAACTTGTAGTAAATTCATACAATATTTCATATATACAAATTAAATAATTTCAGTAAATCAAGCCTACATACAACAATATGGATGCATTTGATTAATCAAACTTTGACTAAAATAATTGAGAGTAATCTAGACACAAAACATATACTGTATGATTTTATTTTCATAAAGTTACAAAACAGACAAAATTAAGCAATGGTATTTAAGTCAAAATTCTGGTTCTCCTTTGATAGTTTAGCCAGAAATGGGATCTGGGGTGGGGAGGAGGCTTTGAAGCTCTCATAGTATTGTATCCTCTTCCTGACTTCAGGTTACACCGGTGTATTCAGAATGTAAAATTTTATGAAACTATGTGTATTTATCATTTGTGCTTATTTTATGTGTATTTTGAACCTTAATAGAGTAGTTCATAAGAAAATGATAATGAATTTAGTTTATCAAGAGAGGACAGTTGGATGACTGGCTACTAAGTGTCTCTTTGCTTCCCAGTATTTTATTATGATTTATCCATACTACAGCATTTGGTCTTTGTTAGGACCCTCCATGTTGATTGGAGTAAGGGATGACAACTCACATTAACTAAACTCACAAGATCCTGGTAAATAAACAAGAAGGTCAGTATACTATTAACCTATAAGGAATCTTCCTTTCCATTAACAACATTGTTCAGACTCCCCAGTTGGGTTATAATTTTCATCATCATTAAATTATAAATAGAAGGTCGCTTATTAATTATAGAATGGAAATAGAATAAGATGAAGTATTTTGAGGGATTTTTCATTTAGACCATGGTGACACTCAATTCCCTTTTGTAAACAGAGTTTTTGTTTCCAACAGCTGTATATGTGTCCCTCACATTTAGTGTCTCTCAATCTGGAGGATGCTAAATGAACCATGTCACCATGTACCTGTTGGATTTCCTTTTTCTAACTTTCAGGTTTTGTGTTTTCTTCATCTTTACAAAAGGTTATTTCCTCCTCCTCCTCCTCCTCCTCCTCCTCCTCCTCCTCCTCCTCTTCCTCCTCCTCTTTCTTCTTCTTTTAGAATGTAATGCATTATTATGCTTATTTTGTTGCTACATTATTCAGGTAACTTATTACCTTGATTTTGTTTATTTAAAACAATTCTTTTAAAGTAAATTCAGAAGTCTGAGAGATAAACTATGCGATCTCTTTCTTCCTGTATCCAGCTATATGAATATACATTAGTTCAGAAATATGAGAATGTATCCTGCTTTGAGAACACAGTTATTTTCAAACCCTATCCCATTTTTCAGTAGGTTCTAGAACATAGTAGCATCATTAGCAATGGTGATGAAGTGAGAACAGAACATATTACTATTCTTGTTGGGAGAATCTCAGTTTTCAGTTAGTTTATAGAGAAACCTGGTTGTTTGACAAGTACCTTCCTGCTATTCATCATCTTTTACTGATATATTTTTAAAATCAGGTAACTCTGTGGGTCAGACCAAACAAAATGAGGATGGATTATAAATTCACATACCGGTGCTTACGCATTTTTCTAAATATCTCCCAGAAGAGACTCATTCCATCAGCCTCATTTGTAGGCTGGAACATTAGACATATACTCATGTAATTGATAAATTCTAAAAAGAAGGGTCTGGGTTGTTTTGTTTATGCTGAGCTAGTTATACAAGTCAGTGGTATAAGTCTGCAGAGTGATAGTATAATTTTCGAGCATGCTGACCTCTCAACAGATTTTATAAGCTCAAACTAGAGCAACTAGTTAAAATGACACTGAGAGTAAGTCACAAAGACTAAAAAGCCAGCTACCATGGTTAGGGAACAGAAAACAAGGCAAGAGGAACGCATGCCAATAAATACTTTGAAAAATGATCTCACTACACTAGTGCTGGTCCTTTTCAAACTTTTACATTTGTCTCTGAAAATAATTTTGAAATTTCGTTATTTACTGTGTCCTTCATTAATTGCCATTTTTTATTTGAATTATTTTATTTTTCTGAGAGTTATGTCAGAACATCAAGAGCAGAAATTGCAGCTCACTCTGTTTTGATTTCTTCCGTGGCTCTTGACAGTGTCAGGTAGATAGGCTAGTCTATGTTTAGATTTTAGTCTTTTGAAGTAGCAAAATTTGCTAGTGGGAGCAAGGGAGAGAGGATTTCATGGTATAGCAAAATATAACGCTATGACTGAAGAACCTAGGATAATGTGAACTTCGCAGGAGTTTTTCTTGCTTTATCTTTTCAGAGCTATTCAGAAATTTAGGAATTATATCGTCCCCCACTGTCATACCATATTTTATTGATGTGGAACTGAGACTTAATTTTGTAAAATGACTTCCCGGGGTCAACAGTTTATTTATTACAGAGTTGGCTATAACCCACTATTCTTTCTAAATTTAGATATGCAGATTGCTTGAATCTTCAGATATGTAGAATGGTATTGACATCTGAATCATTTTCATATTGCAAATAATTCTTAGTAAAATTTTTGTTTTTGTCTTCTTGTTCAACTATAATAAGTAAAAATCTGAACCATTTTTGGGAATCTTATTTATCTCCATGTCTTTGTTTCTATGTTTCTTTAGAAGAATGTACTATTGTTTATATGTCTTATCTTCATTTGAGATTAAAACAACAACAAAAGACATATTCCAGTAATTATTTTTTATGAAGGCTTCAAGGTAATCAATGTGGAAACAGTAGTCGTTTCAATAATTCTTGCTGATACATCTATATTTTTGTATAAAAAAATGAACCTTTACTTTTACCTCTCGCTATACACAAGTACTAACTCAAAATGATCATGGACCTAAATTCAAAAGCTATTACAATAAAACAGACAGTTTTGCTAAGAAAATATTTCTAAGATAAGACACAAAATGAACAAGGAACAAAGAAAGAAAGAAAAGAAAAGAAAGGAAAAGAAAAGAAAAGATTATAAATTAAATTCCATAAAAATTGAAAAGGTAAGCCACAGATGGGGACAAATATTGATAATACATATGTCTAACAAAGGAATGCATCTGAAATATATAAATGTCTTTAAAACCATATTAAAATGACAAAACTTATTAAAATGATGAGCAAACTATTCAAACAGCCACTTCATAGGAGAAAATGTATGAATGGCAAAAAAACATAATTTATCATAAGGGAAATTCAAAATAAAATCACAATGAAATACCATACACATCCATTTGAATGATTATAATTTAAAAAGCCTGAAAATACCAACTATTGGTCAGAATATAAGCCACTGGTTCATGCACAGCTGAAGGGAATGTAAAATGCTACACTTTAGAAACATTTTAATGGTATCTTATAAATGTGTGCTTACTATGTAACCTAGCAGTTGCACTTTTAGTTATTTATCAAGAGAAATAAAACTCACGTCTATACAAGTAATCTTAGCAGCTTCATTTCTATTATCCAAAACCTGGGAAAATACTCAGTGTCCAGTAACAGATGAATGGAGACACTACAGTACATCTGTACAACATAATACTATTGAGGAATAAAAAGGAACACACAATTATACCTTCGGTAACATGAATGAATCTCTAAAATATTACACGGATGAAAAACATCCAGACACTAAAAGTGCATACTGCAGGATTGTTTATGTAACATTCTGAAAAAGACAAACAATGTAAAGTGACAGAAAAAAAGATACCTGGAAGAGAAGGAGTTGGCAATTTATTGCAAAGGGGCATGAGGGGGCTTCTAGACTTATGAAAATGTGACTTGATTTGGGTTGTGGTTACATGGTTGTATATATGTACCAGGGGTGCCAAAAAAAAATGTATACATGTGGACCCTTTGGTCAACGTTGCTCAAGCAGTAGTTCACCATAATCAGAAGTGTCTGGATGCTGATGGTAACCGTTTTGACCACCTCTTGTAATTGCAGAAGTCAAAGATGACTTGTATTTGTCTTTTGTTATTGGTATATATTGAGTATTACAATTTTAATAGTTTTTTCCTTTCTTAAAATGTGTGTACCTTTTTTTGTTACCCTCTGTATTTGTCAGAACTTATTGAACTAAACACTTGAATAGGTGTGTTTTATTATACATAAGTTATACCTCAATAAAGTTTATGAAAAAAAGATGATTACATTTAAAAAGTATCCTAAAGGAGGATAAAACATGTTTTGTTTTTATTATAATTACTACCACTAGTGTTATCATTAGTATTTTAATATCCTGAGCTTTCTTGGCAAAAAAATAGCTGGTGGTGAGGTTGTATTTATTTGTTTAATTGACTGGTTGCTTTAATGTGTTAGTAAAATTTGGTGTATATGTAAATAACATATTGAATACACTAAAATATATAGGCAACTTTTGTTAACATTTCTTTTTCAGGAAAATAATGTATAGACCTGGATCACAATTAAGTTCAATATATTTATATATGAATATAGATATTAACATACATATAGAAATAGAAATATGAAATATGAATTGCCTTATTCAGTGACAATGGTTAAAAAAATAAAGAGTTGAATACATGCCACAGTGCTCCAAGGTTTAGCCAAGTAGTTATTGAGTTTGACACTCAATTACCTTTTTCACCACTCCTGGCCAAAATTATAAACTCAATTTAATGCAAAGTGGAAGAGAAAGATAAATGAACTTCCCAGCTCCCCAAGGCTTTGCTAGTCTCTGTCAGAGCTTGCATTGCTTGATTCTAAGGAGACTTTTCAACTTAGGTCCAGTTGCAAAATTACTGTGTTCCCCAAAAATAAGACCTAACCAGAAAATAAGCTCTAGCATGATTTTTCAGGATGACATCTCCTGAACATAAGCCCTAATGCATCTTTTAGAGCAAACATTAATATAAGACCCGGACTTATTTTCGGGGAAACACGGTATTAGGGGTAATAAGCAAATAACATGAAGACGTAGCTAATGATTGCCTATATTTGAGTAGTAGACTATTCTTTTGAGAAATGTGGCTCCAATTTATTATGTTTCTAGAAACTTCAGCTTCATTTATAAAGTATCTTTTTGATCAGAAAAAAAGGTCTTTTAAAAATAGTTGATAATAGAATATCTGGTGGTGTTTGAAGAAGTTGGACTTAGATTAACCATAAGCTTCAAAGGAAAAATTTAGGGAGTTCTTCCAATTAATTTTGAGCTGTTGCAGAATTTGGAGAACAGGAGGAATACTAAAAATTGTAGGTTGATATTGGAGAGGGTTGATGGAAGGCAGCCTCTCTCCATTTGCCTGTTAGCTGCTTTCTCACCATCAGAAGCCAGTTAAGAGCCAAAACCACAGGAATCCATCAGTTGGCAGTAACATCAGAAAGCCGTGTTTGAAGATGTGATAATTATCTCTTTCTTACAAACAATCATTTGCTACATTGGTCCTCTGCTGTTGATCAGGCAGTGCTAGCCATGCCTATAGTGTCCCATTTTGAAACAAGTGTATGGAGGACAATCTGGGTTTAAGAAGTTCTAGGGATGACCTCCACCCAGAGAAAGTAATGTACTTTTAAGGACTCCTGATCAGCTTGGGCCTTCCAAGATAATTCAGGATAACCTCCCTATTTTTACATTTATAATTTTAATTACACCTGCTAAATTATTTTTTCCATGTAATTTAACCTATTCATGATTTCAGGGATCAGGGTGTGGGCAAACTTGAGTTTTTGAGGGGGCCATTGTTCTGCATACCATATTGATATATGTAAAAAAAAATCTAATCATAATAAAAAATGTATGAAGTATTGAGGTTTTTGTTTCTTTTTTTATTAAAATTTATTAGATTTATTGGGTAACAATGGCCAACAAAACTACATAGGTTTCAAGTGTACAATTCTATAATACGTCACCTATATATTGCGTTACGTGTTTACCACCCAGTGTCAGTTCTCCTTCCGTTGAAGATTTTATTTCTGACTACACTGTTCCTTCTCCAGCCACTCCCTGGAGATAATCTCCATTAAGTCCTGTGTAGTTTTCTAGAAAAAAATTGCATACAATAACAAATAATTATTATATATCATACATTGTTATGTATTACACATACACACACAATATACACACTCTTGGGCAAGTAGATGTAGATAGCTACTAATTTTTAAATCACTGGTATTGTAGTGTACTTATTCTTTTGTTGTTGTTGTTGTTGTTAAGCAACAGAAATTTATTATTTCACAGTTCTGGAGTCTGGAAGTCCAAAATCAAGGTGTGGGCAGTGTTGGTGCCTTCTGAGAGCTATGAGGGAGAATCACATCCAAACCTCTCTTAATATACACTCTTTTGCTTTACAATGTATAGGATAGTTTTTAATGAATGACGTTTTCACCTGACTTCCAAAACAGTATTCTCTCTTTCACATGACTTCCAAAACAGTATTCTCTCTCTTAGTCTTATTTACTTTTTAAAAATATTGTAAGTGTCTAAGGTAAGTTGTTTAAAAATTCTTATCATTTGCCATTATTTATAGATGTGAATAAGAATACCGTACAATCAGAATAAAAATGGAAATTAATCTGAAACTGAAATTGGTACTGATATACAATTAATATCTATAGGTCTTATTTTCAAGTTTTACATTTTTTTTCTTTGTAAGTAAAATGATAAAATTACTTTGAAGCAAGTTTTAAATTCCTCCCTGCAAATCAATGCCTTTATGTTTGTATGCATGTGCTTTCAAAAAAAAAGCTCTATTGCCTGACATATACTAAAACCCCTGAAGAACAACTCTTGGGTTCCTGTATTAATAAACAATAATACGTGGAAAACAAACACCTTTATTCTTATAATAACTTGGATGTGCAATTAAATAAGCATTCATTTGTAACAAATCATTGTTGAGATACCTACTATATTCCAGACATTATGCTATGGACCACAGTTAACAAAACAGACAAAACGTGCCTTCCCTTGTAGGGCTTATCGTCTAACACTTTACATTCTTAATAATTGTTTTTAGCCACACTCTGCCTTTCTTAGTAGAAAAAAAATATATAGTTGGGGTTGAGGTTTTCATGAGACTTTGTATTACTTGCAACTGGTTATGCCTCTCAAGTTCTTAAATTTCCATTGAATGTAGACATTTTTTGTTTATTTTCTGATAAAGTTAAAGTGGAATGTAAATGATGGACAAAAGAAACTGAATTTTATTTTTGTGAAGAATTACAAAAATAAATGCACTAAATTTCAGAATGCTAAACTGTGTTTCCCATGGATTCTATTATTAAAAAAACATTGTATTACTCTGAGGTGGTAAATAGAAGTGCGTAGGGGTACTGCTGAGGGTACCCTGCTCAGGAACTAGGGTCAGAGCCTCAGGGGCTAGGCAAAGCAGTCTGAGAAGAGGATTCATGTGGTAGTAAGCTGTTGGATTCTCTCCTGCTGCCTTACTTCTTGTTTTATTACCAATAACAGAACATTTCTTTCCATGGGCCTGCTACATCAAAGAATAATCTCGATCTTTGTTAACTTTTGTATACTATTTCTTCAGGCTTTAAGCACTTACACAGAGTTGTAGAATGGAGCAGTATTTTTTGTGGAATTGACATTTATTAAATAAATCTGCAGCTGGATCTTTGCCTCATATTTTCTCCCTGCAACTTGGGTGAGACACTTACTGCCTTAGTTCTCAGTTTTGTCATTTATGAAACAAGGACAAACTAATAGTACTTTTTTTAAGATCAAATGACCCAATGCATTGAATACTTGTAAAATCATTTTGAGAAGAACATGGAGGTAAAAAAAAATATCAGTTATTTGGATTTATTTTCCTTTTTTTTGAGAACTAAATCAGATTAGAATGAGGTGGGTAGACTGTCCTCACAAATTTTTAAAATATTTTTATTAAAATATGGCTAACATACAATATTATATTAGCTTCAAGTGTACACAATAGTTATTCAACATTTATGTACCTTAAGAAGTGATCGCCATAAGTCCAACAAACATCTGACACTACAATGCTATTACTATATTCCCCATGCTGCATGTTACATCTCCATGACTTATTTGTTTTATACCTGGACATTTGAAGCTCTTATTCCCCTTCACCTTTCCCCCTTTAATATTTTTTTTCCAATTACAGGTGACATTCAATATTATTTTATATTAATTCCAGGTGTACAGCATAGTGGTTAGACATTTATATAATTTAAAAAGTGATCCCTCTGACGAGTCTATTACCCACCTGATACATGCATAGCTATCCCCATATTATTGATCGTATTCCCTATGCTTTACATCCCCATGACTATTTTGTAACAACCAATTTGTGCTTCACAATCCCTTGCCTTTTTCCACCTATTCCCAACCACCTTCCCATCTGGCAACTATCAAAATGTTCTCTATATCTATGAGTGTGTTTTTTCTGTTTTGTTTATTTGTTTATTAGATTTCACATATAAGCAAAATCACATTGCATCTGCCTTTTGCTGTCTGACATACTTCACTCATACAATACCCTTCAGATCCATCCATGATGCCGCAGATAATGAGAACCCATTCCTTTCCATGGCCTAGCAATATTCCTGTGTGTGTGTGTGTGTGTGTGTGTGTGTGTGTATCTCACCTATGCTTTATCCATTTATCCATTGATGGACTGTAATGAACTTGTGGATACACATGTCCCCCAAAGTAGCGTTTTGGGTTTCTTTGGATAAATAACAGGAAGTGGGATTACTGGGTCCTTTTTCACTTGTTATAGCCTCTGTTTTAAAGTCTATTTTGTCTGGTATAAGTATTGCTACTGCAGTTTTTCTTTTTTTCCTCCCTTCATTTTCACAAAATATCTTTTTCCTATCCTTTTACTTGCAGTCTGTGTGTATCTTTTGATCTGAAGTGAGTCTCTTGTATATAGCATATGTAAAGGTCTTGTTTTCTTATACATTCAGACACCCTATATTTTTATTGGAACACTTAATCCATTTATATTTAAAGTGATTGTTGATAGCTATGTAGTTATTGACATTTTCTTCTTCTCCTCTTTCTCCTTCTCCTTCTCCTTCTTCATTTGTCTTAAAGAAGTCCCTCCAACATTCCTTGTAATACTGTTTTGGTGGTGAGGAACTCCTTTAGCTTATCTTGTCCAGGAAGCTCTTTATCTTCCTTCAATTCTAAATGATAAGCTTTGTTGGGTAGAATAACCTTGGTTGTAGTTCTTTTCTTTTCATCACTTTGAATATTTTGAGTCAGCTCTTTGTGGCCTGCAAAGTTCTGTTGAGAACTGGCAGTCTTACGGGAGCTCCCTTGTAGGTAACTAACTGCTTTTCTCTTTCTGCTTTTAAGATTTTTTTCTTAGTAATTAAATTTGGACTCAGTTATGATGTGTCTTGGTGTGGGCCTTTTTGGGTTCATCTTGTTTGGTACTCTCGTCTTCCTGGGCTGGTATATCTATTTCCTTTGCTAGGTTAAGGAAGTTTTCAGTCATTATTTCTTCAAAGAGGTTTTCAATTCCTTGTTCTCTCTCTTCTCTTTCTGGTACTCCGATGGTGTGAATGTTGCTATGCTTAATGCTCCAGAGGCCTTTTAAACTCACATTTTTATTATTTTTTAAATTTTTTGTTTGCTTGTTTTCTTTTTGCTGTTCTGATTGGGTGTTTCTGCTACCTTATCTTTTACTTTGCTGATTCAGTCTTCTGCTTCACCTAATCTTCTGTGAATTCCCGCTAATGTATTCTTTATTTCAGTAATTTTATTATTTATTTCTAACTGGCTCTTTCTTATTTTCTACATCTTCATTTTTGTATCCTATCTCTTTGTTGAAGTTCTCCTCAGGATCATTTGGCATCCTGATAACCAGTGTTTTGAACTCTGCGTCTGTTAGGTTGTTTGTCTCATTTTGTTTACTTCTTTTTCTGGAGCTTTGCTCTGTTCTTTTATTTGGGACATGTTTCTTTATTTCCTCATTTTGTCTGTCTCCCTCTGCTTGTTTCTATGCAGGGCTGCTCTGTCTCCTGGTCTTAGTAGAGTGGCCTTATGTAGTAGGTATCCTGTGGGACCCAGCTGTGCAGTCTCCCTAGTCAGGAGAGACAGGTGCTCCAGGTATGTCCCTTGTGTAGGTGGTGTGTGCCCTCCTGTTGTAGTTGAAACCTGATTGCTGTTGCACATCATTGGGAAAGATTGACCCTCAGGATGATTGGCTGTGAGGACAGGTTTTGACTACAGTGGAGGGGCTGTTGTGCAGGGGATGACCCTACAGAGCAGGATTCACTTTAATGAGGTTCTGGTAACTACCCCATCTGCCCTTTGGGTGTGTTATCTTTGGAGATGGCTGGGTGATGCTCTGGTCCAGTCTAAAGCTGGCCACTGGGCCTGTCAGCCATGGGACCTCCTGGGAGGGGGCCCACTGCAGGCCAACCTCAGCTTCATTTTGTGCCCTGCCTGGGGCCATCTGGCATGAGCCATAAAGCAACCCAGATACAGGCATTACTCGTGCTGTGCTTGGATGTGCCTTGAGAGGCCAAGCCATGAACCAAGGTCGGTTGTTGCTAGTACTGGGCTTAGGGCTGCTCAGCCAGAAATACAGGACACACTGATGCCAGATGCTGCTTGTTTAGGTTTTGTGAGCCTTTGAGAGATTTTAAGAAAGTCCTTAGCATGAGCCAAGGCAGGGCGTTTATATGGAAAAGCCACTGGAAACAGATTGGGTGTCCTGAAAGTTGGGTGGGGTATGGTCTCAAAGAATCACTAGGGTGGGGCAGATGAAAGGTCATAACCAGTTGGATGGAGACTCAGATATGGTGGCCTCCTTCATCTGCATGCAGGGAGGGAGAGGGCTCAAGAAAGAAACAATGGCTTCTACCAACTCCTCCTCTGGGCGAATGCTGTCCCTTTAGCCCTCACCCTGAGGCTAGATAATTCAGTCCCTCCCTGTGGGTCCCTGGTGCCTTTTGAGTTGCTGTCCCAGTGCTAGAACTCAGAATGAGTGAGTGCATCAGCAAGTAAATCCGCGCACAGGCCCTTTATGAGAAGTCCCTGGGAGTGCAGCAGCCCTCAGTCTCACTCAGCTGCAATCTCTGCTGGTTTTTACAGCCAAAAATTATGGGCACTTCTCTCCCCAGCACTGAATCCCTGGTCTGGGACCCCTCACTCCTTAGAGGAGGAACCTGGTAGCTAAGATATCCCTCCCAATTTTTAAAGGTCACATACAAGTGTGGGACCAGCCCGTTCCATGTCTCTGCCCTTCCTACCAATCTTGAGGTGGCTTCTATTTGTCTACAGTTGTAGGGCTTTGGTTTTGCTAGACTTCAGGTGAGTCTCAATAATTGTTGTTCTGTGGTTTAGTTTTAATTGAGGTGGTTCAAAAAGGAGATGAGCGCAATGTTTACCTACTTTGCCATGTGTCTGGAAATCCCCTCACAATTTTTATATTTTATTGGTGAACTGGGACATACTGTGATGTATTTTAGTGTAGTGACTTAGAGCAGAGACTGAAACTACAGGGGTTTGAATAGCATCACTGTCATTGTCTTGATGTGTGACCTTTTTGTACCTCAGTTTCCTCATTTATAATATGGGTACGATAATGATAGTATCTATCTCATCAGGTTGTGGTGAGCATGGTACAAGCACATACTTCATATTATTTACATTTTCTATTTGAACAAGTTAGTTGACGTCTTTGCCCAATTTAGAGCCAGCTCATACTAACCCATGATAATTGATTGTTAGAATTTCAGGAATTTTGTTAGCCAGTAGTGAAGTGGAGGCATGATTAAAAAATAAATTATATAAACTGGTAGTTTATGTTACATTAAAAACAAAATTCATAAATAATCAAAAATTATCACTAATTATTTTATTTATACTATTGTATATTGTTTTATACTATAATGATTTATACTATTCACCACTTATTACTATGTTCTTCAGATATACACAGATATTCATATCTACTAATCTGACTGGTATAAAGTATGTAATAGTGAGTTACTATGTATCTCTTCAAACTCCATGTTCAGTGAAGTCATGTTGCTAATTGACGATCATGGTGGTAATGTTTACACCATGAAAATTGGCAAACATTATAAATTAGGTCTCATTTCTCCCCTTAGCAGCTTTCTGAAAATTTACCAGCACACCACTGTATCTGTGGTTCAATGTTCTCAAATGTAAAATGGATATAAGAGTACCTACGTACGCACTGTTGTAATGATGTAATGGTTTATTTTAGGTAACGTCCTTAAAAAGTTCTGACAAGGTGTAAGCTCTCTCTAATACTTAGCAGTTGTTATTAGTCCAGTGGTATTTTAGTGTGCTAGTGGTGTGTTATAATCCCTAAGGAATTGACACTTGAAATAATTTCTTAATTTAGCTCTAGGTCAATCTGTTTTCTATAGAGTTTGTATTGACCAGAGAGGGAGGCCTTGATTAAGTTGCCATATTCACACTCACTGTGTATAGCTTTCATAAAGACTGCAGTCACACCTGGCATTGTCTTTATGAAACTGTTGTCTTCACTAAAATATAGTCACATCAATCATTCTAAGTTCTTTTTTATTGTAAATATTATCCATACCCTGTTATCATGCAGGGACTGAGTTGAATTTAGTCATCTTCAGCATCCTGAATCATCTGAAAACTCAGGTTAAAAATAACGTTAGCGATATTTGGCAAAATGTGCACTGCCTTTTATGTTTGACCAAATATTACGGAGTGTATATTACCTTGTTGAAAGATGTATGCTAATAAGCATGGAATTTACAGGCATTTTGTGAAAATTGTACCTCAGAGAAAATAAATATGAATTACCTTAAATAGGAAGACTTAAATAAGTAATTAGAACAGCTGGCATGAGTGTTACTGCATTTCTGGCTCCCACAGAGTACTTAGTCAATCGTGAAGCACGTTGCATTCCCAGTGGTGTTAACCAGTGTTCTGTGTGTGCTCAGGGCATATGAAAGAGACTATATCCACAAATATAACACAAGCTCTTCATAAGAGAATTCAGAACCAACAAACAATAAAAATTAAGTTTAACTATCAGTCATAGAGGTGCAAACCACATTTTCTCGATACCTGTGAGAAACCAAGTGCCAATTCTGACATTACTTCATTTCCGTCAAGCATTTGGTTATGAACATATCACATGCAACAGTTTAATACATCATATTTTGTAGAGAATTGTTATAAGTTCATAATTGGGTCTCTTGTAGTCTGTATAAAAACCAAAGATAAATTGTATATTTCCAAACTGCAATGTAAAACCTTCAAAAGCATGAGATGTGTAGTGTTTTAGAAATAGCCTAATTATTGTTTTTGAAATATATCACTATTTCTCATGGCTGTTTTAATAATTCCTTTAGTCTATTCTATGAGGTATTGAATAGGTTTAAGTCAAAAGCATTTAGTAATATTTGTGATGAATATTTGAAAGTGGTTTCTGCTATATGGAATTATTATTTTTTTAATTAGAATACTGGCTACCCATTGATCCAAGTAATCAAAAGTAATTTAATGATATGTTTTGCCCTGTTAAGTCTTATGTAGAGAATGAATTGAAGAGCATAAATATATTGACTAAATGCTAGAGATGAAATTGATTTTATGAGATGTCTTCGTGATTGATACCAAACGGTATTCTGACTACTACCCAGTAATTCCCTGTGTATGACTCTGTGTCCCTTTTTATTTACACACAACCAAAGAGAAGGGTCTTGATGATGCTCTTATTACACAACTTGACAGAAAATTACCTGTGAATTGGACCTATAACTTGTTTTCAAATTGTTACTTCATGTTTCTGTTTTGCATTGGGAATTGTCTCATTACCTGGATGTACCACAGCTTATTATCCATCACCTACTGAAGGACAGTCTTGGTTGTTTCTGAGGTTTGTCAATATTGAATAAAGCTGATATAACATTGCATGTTCAGGTTTTGTGTGGTCATAAGTTTAATTTAATTTGTGAAAATGCCAAGGACCATGATTATAGGATTTTATGGTAAAAGCGTGTTTAGTTTGGTAATAAACTGTTTTCCAAAGTGACTGTACCATTTTGCATTCCCACCAGCAACAAATGAGCGGTCCCATTGCTTCATATCCTCTTCAGCATTTGGTGTTGACAGTGTTTTGGATTCTAGCCATTCTAATACATAGGTAGCGGTATCTTATTATTTTAATTTAAATTACCTGATGGCATATAATGTTCAGCATATTTTCATATGCTTATTTGCTATCTATATATTTTCTTTGGTAAGATGCCAGCTCAGGATTTTTGCCCATTTTTAAATGAGGTTGTTTGTTTTCTTGTTGAGCTTTAAGAGTTCTTTCTGTGTTTTGGAAAACAGCCCTTTCTCAGAGTTGTCTAGTACAAAGCTTTTCTCCCAGTCCATGGCTTCTTTTTTCATTCTATTGATTGTTTTTCACAGAGCAGAAGTATTTACTTTGAATGAAGTCTAATTTATCAATTTTTTCTTTCATGGATTGTGCTTTTGATGTTATATTTAAAGTCATTACGAAACACAACATCACCTAGATTTTCTCCTAGAGGTTTTATAGTTTTGCATTTTACATCCAAGTCTATGGTTCATTCTGAGTCCATTTTTTGAAAGTTGTAATATCTGTGTCTGGATTTTTTTGCATGTGCGCATCCCGTTGTTCCAGCACAATTTGTTGAAATGTTTACCCTTTCTCCATTGAATTGCCTTTGCTCCTTTGTCCAAGATCAGTTGACTGTATTTGTGTGTTCTATTTCTGGATCTTCTGTCCCATCGATCTGTTTGCCTCTTCCTTTACTAATACTACACTGTCTAGATTGTTGTAGCTTTACTGATAAGTTGTGAGGATGGGTACTGTCAACCCTGACTTTGCTCTCCTCAGATAATGTGTTGGCTGTTCTAAGTTTGCTATTTTACCGTTAGCAAGTATTTCCTAAGTACTTTCTAAGAGTGTTGGATATAGTGGTGAAAATAGAAAGT